>NW_025920239.1:369373-497033 GCF_902686445.1 Sciurus carolinensis | reverse complement strand
GTTGTCCCAAGTCTCTCACTATCTCCTCTTTTGAATCTTGCATCCTGGAGCAACGTGAAATGCAGCCGCCCTCTAGTCTGCCATCTTGGCCCCAGGCTAAATTTTTATTTTAAAGACTAAATTTAGTAAGATTAAAGTGTCAAGATAACTGTGAAATGGTCATTCTTTGTATATTAAATGTGTTCATATTTTCCAGGTATACAAGTTTTTAAAGCAGGGAATTTATCAAGCTGCTATTCTCCAGATTAAACTTGTCTGTAATGGTAATCTTAAACTTATAAAGAGTAAATTTTATTGGGGATTAATTTCTATTATTTAATGTTCTAATATAGGACTTGTTATCAATGGGGTATGTGTAAAATTTGTTACTTTTTACACTGAGATAAAGAATTTAAATGTAAATGTCTTTCTCAATGTTAGAGTCTGATTTGTTTAAAAATTAATATTGTGAAACAAAAAAAGCATTTTGCCACTTTGACACACAAAAGGAATGTTAAAAGCTCTCACAGCCTTTCTTTGATTCATGTTTTAAATATATTGTTAAATTGTGTTAATTATAAAGTTTATATGGACTCAGGAAACAGTATATGTAAACTACTTAATGATATTTAAGGAAGAAGCCATGATCAACATCAGAATTAGAACACTTAAGATCTGTAAGGAACCACGCCTTGCCTGAGATAAGGCTCTGCCTCCCACCTTACTGCATGTTAGAGTGACTCCAAAATAAGTCAGACTTCAGCTTATTTAGCATTATAGTCAAAAGATTAGTTCTTTTTATAAAAGTACTGTGATCTCAAATAGGGGATATAATGTGGTTCTCAGTCAAAATTCAAGATAGCTATTATACAAGTTGAATATATTTTTACTCTTGCTAATTTCATTTTGTAAAACTGTTACCTGTTAATGTTTTGCAAAAGTAGCTACTTCAAGAACACACAACCTAGGTAACTTGTGATAATAAGCCATCACCTATAGAAGAGATAGTGGTAACTTCCAGTACTAATACAGACTCCAGCTAGATAAAAGGGTAAATTACTGTAAAGTTATGAACATTGAAGTTAAAGCCCAGTACTCTTACTTTATGACTGGTGAGACTGGCTGGATGGATGATTAAGATCAAACTTAGAGATTGGAATTAAATACAGAAAGCAAGATAGACCAGTATTTGGATCGTTTGCCCTCAGTCAGCCTGAACCCACGAACAAGAGAACTTCCCTAAGGAGCTTTGCAACTCTGGGTCACACAACTTCCTGATAAAGAAGATTGTTGAGATGAGAAAAATCACTCAGTGCATCCACTGCAGAGGAGGGTCATGAAAAAAGGGAGATATCTCTTGATGCTTCCAAAGGAAGCCACCTCATCAAGGAGGCCCTGCTTAACTAATGGCACTGGTAGAGTTAAGAAGCTGCTCTTAAGTTCTCTATGAGTGGCCCCTGTGGGAACTCAGTTGACTCTTTAACAAGACAGAAACCAGGTAAATTTGACCAGCTTGATCTTAGACACACAGCAAAACAGTTAAAACCAAAATATAGCCATTCTTGGGCATTTAAAAGAATAATAGTTAAATGTAACTTAAGATGTACACTTGTGCTAGCCCACTAGAATAAAGACTGGAAGCTACAAATGAAAGATTCTTCAGCAAATGTGCCTGATAACTATCAAGAGAAACTGCCATTCAGAAGTTTTTAGTCAGTTCAAGGCCTGCAGACCTTCCTAAGCTACACAGGTAGACTTAATCTATGTTTGCTCCTATGATTATCTATACCTAAGTAACAGAAGTATAGAGATCTCTACTAAACACAGGCTATACAAATAAAGGGATATTTTACAAAAATTAGATGACATTAAGTAGCTTAACTATATTTTCTGGAGATATCTATGACATTAAGAGTTAAATGTGTTTACATTCCTGATTACCTGGACAATGTTAAAGTCCCCAAATAAAGGCCTTGTCCTCTCCAGTCTTTTCTAGGCCTACTTATGGGAAAAATTTCTCAGTTCTTCCACCTCCTGGTGAGAGATTGACTTCTGTCATTTTCATGACACTCAGTGGCATGTTTCAGATGCTGCAACATTTACTTTGTACTAATCTCATTTCAGTACTCATGTCTTTTTGTTCTTCTATCATAGAAGCACCCACCCCCAGATCACTTTAAAACCTGCTCTTCCCCAACCAGACTTCTACCTTGGACCCCTTGATTGACCCAATTTTTAAAAAAAGGAACTCTAAACTGCTTGCCTCTTGCTGCCCCCTTTCAGCTTCAAAGCAGCCAGAATGATCAGCGCCCCCTTTCTTTTTCTTACAGCAGTTAGGAGTTCCTAAAGCAAAAGGGGGGGATGAAGTCAGAATTAAGAACAGAGAGTTAGTGTAGAATAGGGGATCAGGTTAAATCGAGGAAATGGAGGCCATAAAGCCATCTGCCTCTGGAAGTTGGAAACTGCCCCTGGAAGAATGGAATGTCACCAAATTTACCTGCCTTTATCAAGGACTGCAAACAAGGGGCTGCTATTTGGTGCCCCCTGGGCCCTTATCTGCCTGAATCACCCTGGCCCTCCGCCTGCCCATGGTTTCTCACTTAATGAAAAACCAGGCCTAGTCACGTAGGCAGGAAGGAGAGATAAGCAGGGAGAGAACTGGAGAATAAAAGAGACTTTAACCTATAAAAGATGTAGGGTGCACTCACTTCTTGGGACTTTAGAACATCAGTCATGGCCCCCTTCTTCCTGCCGGGATGTCTGTATTATTATATTTAAATAAAACCTGTTTAATATGCTTGCCTTGGTGTGCTTCTCTAGTGTTCAATCTTCAATATTAGAAGGAGCAGAACTCATCACTGGTAAGCGGCGGTATCATATGGTTGTACATGATGTAGATTCCTACCATTTGTGTAATCATACATGTATAAAGGGTAATGATGTCTGTTTCATTCCACCATTTTTCATATCCCCCCTTCCTGCCTTAATCTAAAGTCTATATAATCTAAAGTTCCTCCTTTCTTATCTCACTCTCCCGCACAATCCCATTATATATCATTTTCCACATATCAGGGGAAACATTCAGTCTTTGGTTTTTTGGGATTGGCTTATTCACTTAGCATGATATTCTCCAATTCCATCCATTTTTTTGGCAAATGCCATAATATTATTCTTATTTATGGCTGAATCATATTCCATTGTATGTATATGCCACAGTTTGTTTATCCATTCATCTGTTGAAGGGCATCTAGGTTGGTTCTACAATCTAGCTATTGTGAATTGAGCTGTTATAAACTTTGTTGTGGCAGTGTTACTGTAGTATACTGATTTTACGTCCTTTGGGTATAAACTGAGGAGTGGGATAACTGGGTCAAAATGGGGTCCATTCCAAGTTTTCTGAGGAATCTCTGATACACCTTTCCAGAGTGGCTGCACCAATTTGCAGCTCCATCAGCAATAAAAAAGTGTGTCTTTTTCCAACATCCACCCCAAAATCTATTATTGTTTGTGTTCTTGATAATAGCCATTCTAATTGGAGTAAGGTGAAATCATAGAGTTGTTTTAATTTGTATTTCTCTAATTACTAAAGATGTTGAACACTTTTTCATATATTTATTAATTACCTGTATGTCTTCTTCTGTAAAATCTGTCCAGTTCCTTGACCCATTTATTGATTGGGTTCTTTGTATTTTTGGTGTAAAGTTTAAAATTTTTTTTTAAATTTTGGAGATAAGTGCTCTATCTGAAGTATGTGTAGAAAAGGTTTTCTCCCACTCTGTAGGCTCTTTTTTCACATTATTAATTGCATCCTTTGCTGAGAAAAAGCTTTTTAGTTTGAGTCCATTCCATTTATTGATTCTTGCTTTGATTTCTTGTGCTTTGGGAGTCTTGCCAAGGAAGTTTGATCCTAAGTCTACATGATAAAGATTTGGGCCTACTTTTTCTTCTATTTGGTGCAGCATCTCTGTTCTAATTCCTAAATTCTTGCCCCATTTTGAGTTGAGTTTTGTGCAGGGTGAGAGATAGAGATTTAATTTTACTTTACTGCATATGGTTTTATAGTTTTGCCAGCACCATTTGTTGAATAGGCTCTTTTCTCCATTGTATGCTATTTGCTCCTTTGTCTAGTATGAGGTGACTGTATTTATGTGGGTTCATCTCTATGTCTTCTCTTCTGTACCATTGGTCTGCTATCTATTTTGGTTCCAATACTATGCCATTTTTGTTACTATACCCTGTGGTACAGTTTAAAGTCTGGTATTGTGATACCTCCTTTTTTGTGGTTCTGGGGATTAGAACCAAGGACATTGTGCATGTGAGGTATAAGCCAGTATTTAATGACATAATATTTTGTCACTTCCTCTGTGCAGATAACCCAGAGTGAGGAAATAACGTGCACAACTGACAATGTGTATACAGGAGGGACTTAAATGACTGCAGCATTTTTTTGTAAATCTGAAGAACCTGATTCTATTACCAAACCTATAAGTTCATCATCTGTCTCTTCTGGAACTGTGGAAAAACCTGTAGATTTGTCTACTAGAAAGGAAACTGACCACAGAATCTACAAGTCAAGGTAAAACTTAATCTGTGTCTATAATCATGTATTACATAAAAGTACACCTGTATGTTTGAGAAGATAGACTTTTAAAGATATGAAGGGGCATAAGATATCATAAATACTAAGAAGGAAAGTCATACTGCCTTGCCAACAAAGAAAATAAACATGTATCTTTATCATTAGACCTGTGATTACAGGGATTAAATAGTATTGTGACTATTGACCTGTTGGCCTGAACATAAGAGAAAATAGTTTACTTACATGGTGACTTTCTTTGTGATATTGTTTTTATTTTAGTTTTGCTTAATAGTATTGCTGAAACTTACATTGCTTTTTTATAAGCCTAAAAGCTTGGTAAATTATTCAATAATATTAACTAATGTTTGGTATTGCTTTCTTCCCATTTTTCCATTCTAATTGTTTATTTTTTTGAGGTGGAAGAAGTGTCTCTTTAAATTGTATTACTTTATAATATATGGTACATATTTTTTTCCCCAAAAGGAGTCCTAAATAAGTCACAAATATTACATTTACAGACAGTGTAGAGTTTTACTATGGTAGAAGGGGAAAGTAATTGCACATCTAAAACCTTTACATTTTCAAATTTGTAAGGCATAGTGATTTCAGAGATCATATAGAATTCAGATAACCCCAAACTTCTGATGATCAAATGTAAATGAGATATTTGATTTTTGTGAGTTTTTTTATAATACAGAACACAAATCATTTTTTATACAAATGTTTTCCAAAATTTTCCCCTTCATTGCTTGATTTAGCACTTTTTGTAAAAGACTTTACAAAGCAGAAAGTATATGATTGTGTAATATACCTTTGTAGTTCATTACCTCTTTAATTTTTTGGCATGCATTTGGTGCAGTGTTGTATTCATTGTGAATAGTACCTGTGAACTTGATATTACTGAAGAAGCTCAAAATTGGATGTAAAATTTACCAAAATACTTAACTTATCAAAATATAGAAATTAAACCCCTTTACCCTGTAGTATAGAAAGTCTTGTCCTTTTTTCAGTCCTGGGGAAATCTTTGATGTTCAGAACATCTTAAATAAAAGAATAAATCATTTCTTTTTCTTTTGTCAGTGGAAAGTAAAAAGTTTTATTTGGATTTGGAAGTGGTAGAGGACTGTCATTGGCAAATTTGGCTTCCAGTAATTCTGGGGATTTTGCCTTTGGTCCTAAAGGTAAAGATTAAGAAGTTATTTTAATCATCATGTTAACAGAACAGAATGCAGCTTAAAGAACCTGTCCTTTGTTACAGTGTTGTCACTAAAGTAATGGTTCCCCATTTATTAAGTGTTCTCATAATAAAGGACTTCTCTGATTGGTTGATTGAGTGTACTGGGGATTGAACCCAGGGGGCCTCTATCAATGAGTGTACACTGCCCACCCATTTTAAAAAGTTTAGTTTGAGGCAGGGTTTTATTAAGTTGCTAAGGCTGTCCTTAAACCTGTGATTCTTCTGCCTCATCATTCCCAATCTCTGGGATTACAGATCTGCAGGACATAACAACAATTAATTTCATTATTAATAATATAAGCATAAGAATTTTTTAAATTTTGTATAAATTACTCTAATGATCTTCCCTGTCCTTAAATGCGGAACAATTTTCAGTTTTGGAATAATTCTGACTTTGATAATATTATTCTTTAACTATATCACTTTTAGATTTGATTTGTTGATATTTCAAGAATTAGGGATCTACTTTTTTTCCCCACTTCTTAAGGTGCTAGGGATTGATCCCAGGGCCCCATACATGGTAGGCAAGCCCTCTACCACTAAATTATATCTCCTTCCCTGAATCTGCATTTTTTAAGAAGATGATTTAGATTTTAGTATTATGGTCATGCTCATTTCTGGTGCTAAAATAAGTTTATAAAAGCTTTCTCAGTATCAGTGATGTTTCTATTTTTAATCCATTTGGTAACATTTCTATAAAACAGTACATTTGTAAAAATAATTTCATCATTTAATTTTTTCAAGATTATTAGCATAAGGCTGTTCGTTTTGTTTTCTCATGTCTTTCATGTCTGTGAAATGTAAATTAAATGTCTGAACCACCTAAATTGTTCTTATATAAGATGTTTGATTTATGGAATAAATTTTATTGAAGGTATATGCTTAAATGATAAGTGCAATTCAAATAATTATTATCCCCACTTAATTACACTGTTTTTTTTTCACAGCTTCTGCTACTTGTAGAAGCAGCAAACTACTTTGGGATCTGATGTTATATTAGAATTTATGGCTTCCCTAATCACAGGTTTTTGTTTTAACCTAATAGCCTAAAAAGTAAAAGTGTTAATAAGTCAGCAGATATAGCAGCATATTGGGTGCAGTTATCTGCAGAAAAAAAAAATGCCAAATGAAAATTGGTGTGTTTGCTTCTTATTACTCTGTATAACCAAGTACTGTATTGTAATTGCATGCACATGTGTAAAATAGGAAAAACATAAGGAGGGAGACTTACTTAAAAAAGCCTTACCCACTCCATTCTCTCCTGACCATCGCTTCTCCATTTTAGTGAGATCATTCCATTCACCCCCTCTTTTCTTACTTTCTTACCTTGTTTTACTTAATTTATTTTGTTCTTAAGGTTTGACAGGAATCATGAATCAGTGTGCTTGTCTTTTCACAGAAATAGCTTTTGGCTTTCTCAGTTCTTTCATTTGTTTTATTTAATTGCAGAGTATTAGATTTATTATATTTGTTTTCTTGGGTATTGAATTCTTGCTTTACTTTAAGATGTGCTTTTTTTTTGGGGGGGGGTGCTGGGGATCAAACCCAGGGCCTTGTGCTTGCAAGGCAAGCACTCTACGGACTGTGCTATCTCCCCAGCCCCAAGATGTGCTTTTCATAGTAACTGAAAGCATAAATTCCTTGCATTTTTGTGTGTGAGTTGAACTCGCCAGAATATTTTAAACTTTTTTGGGGGTGGGGGTGGTTCTGGGATTGAACCCAGGGATGCTTTACTGAGCTTCATTACCAGTCTTTTTAAAATTTTAAGACAGAGTCTTACTAAGTTACTTCAGCAAATTGCTGAGACTGCCCTTGAAATTTTAGTCCTCTAGCCTCTGCCTCCCCAGTCACCCTACCTGGCTTATTTTAAACATTTTTGATAGATGTATCTGTTGTTGAAAATGATAATGTTGCACTAATAATCTAAGAGCAGGATTTTAAAAACCTTTAAAAAGTAGATTATGTGGTTTACTTATCCTATTTTTTTACTCAATAAAAATTTCCAGTGGGTAAATACTGGAGCAACTGTGTTTGGAACACAGACAACAAGTAAAGCTGGTGAAGATGAAGATGGTAGTGATGAAGAAGTAATTCATAGTGAAGATATTTATTTTGCACCAATAGTGTCATTACCAGAAGTAAATGTCAGGGAATGAAAATTTTACTAAGTACTTTTTTTCCCTGCAGTCCTGCAGTGCTGGGTATTGGGACATCGGCCCTTGTGCATGCTAGGCAAGCAACCTTTGTGATGGATCGTATCATCAGAACAACATTACTGATTACTTAATTTTAATTTTAAACTGAAAACTTACCCTGGATTGATTTGTTAGGACTATAGTTGTTTCTTTCAGAATACTTATAATATGAAGTCGTAGCTCTCTTTGTTAGACATCAGTGTTTTTTTTTTTGTTTTGTTTTGTTTTTTGTTTTTTGTACTGGGACTTTAACCGAGGAGTACTTGCCACTAAGCTACATCCTTAGTCCTTTATTTTTTATTTTGAGACAAGGTCTTGCTATGTTGCTCAGGTTCTCACTAAATTGCTGAGGTTGGCCTTGAACTTGAAATCCTCCTCCTCTGCCTTCAGAGTCACTGGGATTACAAGCATGTACCACTGTGCCTGGTTTAGGCATTCAGCTTTTAATCATACTTTTAGTTTCTTTCCTTGTTTTTTTTTTTTTAATTTTAGCAGTGTTAGGGATTGAACCCAAGGACCTCAGACATGCTATGCAAGTGCTCTATCACAGATCTATACCTGAGTCCTCTTTTTAAAGTTTGTATATAGATTTTGCTTTGTAGTTAGTATATGCAATTTTTGGAAAAAAGTAATGTTTTATGCGTTTTTAGAATATCATGTTTGTTTTCATACTGTAATTCTGGGGATGAAGTAATTTCCATACTTGCCAAAGTCATTTCAGTAAAAAGTATCCTTTCATAGTTTTTGGACAAGAATGTTGTTTTAGGAAAATTGTTTTGTCATTTTTCAACCTTAGTCAGTAGTTAATATTTCTTTTCAAGAACCAGCACTTTTTGAAGCCTCTTAACCTATAATGTAAAATCTATTAATGTCTTTATAAGGAAAATCTGTTTAAAAATTTGGATTTATAAAATTTGTTATGGAATTGTAAACATCAGTTTACAGATGAGTTCATCTTTTTTCATAGTAGAAGTAAAATCTGGAGAAAAAGATGAAGAAATTTTTTTTAAAGAGAGAGCCAAACTTTATAGATGGGATAGAGGTGTCAGTCAGTAGAAGGAACGAGTTGTTGTAGATATAAAGATTCTTTGGCATACAATGAGGAATTACTATCAGATCCTAATGAGAAGAGACCAGGTGTTTAAAGTGTGTGCAAACCATGTTATCACCAAAACACTGGGATTAAAACCCCTAAATATTTCAAATAATGCTTTAGTTTAGACTGCTTTAGATTTTGCTGGTGAGTTTCTAGCTTTAAATGCTAATTTCCTTTCCTTTCTGAACTTTTCTAAAATCCATAAGAAACATAAAAACAACATATAAGTTATGTTAATATACTGGACACTTCTTTTTCCAATAGATGGAGAAGCAACAGTGGAAAAACTTGTAGTAAGATTTAAAACAAAAGAAATGGCTGAGTATTTTAAGAAAAAAAATTGAAGAATGTCAACAAAATTTATTGAAACTCCAGAAAGGAGAGATATCTTTGGCAGCAGAGTTATCAAAGGAAACAAATTCTGTGAAATTTTTTGATGTTTGTGTGGATGGTGAATGTATGAATTATTTTCAAATGTTGATCCTTGAACTGCTTCAGAGCACTGTGCAGTGAAGAGAAGGGCTTTGGTTATAAGAACTCCATTTTTCACAGAGTAATTACAGATTTTGTTTGCCAAGAATGTACTAACTACCTGTAGTAATTGAAGTCAAAAAGAATGTATACCACAGTAACTTGGGGAATTTGTGGCTTTCATCTTGACCTCATCATGTAGTTTTCTTAAAATTTCTTTAACTTTCTCAAATAAGAGTTGTCATCACCACTGGCTCCCTAATTCTGTCCAGCACTTTCAAATTTAAAAGGGTCCAAATTTCTAATACCTGAACCATGCTGGAACCTGAGGGTGGAGAAAAGGCCTTTTCATTTTTTATCTTCATTTAATAATAAGTATTTAATTTTCAAAATTCATTCTTAGGGAAACTGGGTTTTCAGGATTTACCCTATAATGACAACTTCTATGTATATTTAATGTTTTACTCAGGATGTCTATTAATTGAAATCTTTCTTTCAGGGGTAGATATCACAAAATGTGATGGAACAGGAGGACAGTCCATTTATGGAGATAAATTTGAAGATGAGAACTTTGATGTGAAGCATACTGGTCCTGGCTTACTCTCTATGGCCAATCAAGGCTGTAATACTAATAATTCTCAATTTTTATAACATTGAACAAAACAGAACATTTGGACTTTAAGCATGTAGTATTTGGGTTTGTTAGGGACGGTATAGATACTGTGAAAAAGCTTAAATCATTTGGTTCTCCCAAATTATCTGTTAGTTGAATAATTAGCATCATAGAATGTGGTCAGATACAAAATCATTGCTTTTCATAAATTTTACCTGTAAAAGCAGTTGAATTGAAGCTTAGCTGACATAGACACTATGGTAATTATGTTCAGCTTTTGAAAATGAAGCTTTCCAGTATATAAATGTAAAATTGCAGCACCATTTTTCACAGAGTAATTACAGATTTTGTTTGCCAAGTAAGTACTAACTACCTGTAGTAATTGAAGTCAAAAAGAATGTGTACCACAGTAACTTGGGAAATTTGTGGCTTTCTTCTTGACCTCAACATGTAGTTTTCTTAAGATTTCTGTTAGCTGTTGTCACTTTTTAATGTGTTATAATTGACCTTGTATGGTGTGAAATGAAAGTTTAAACACTGGTGTATTTCAGGTGTACTTGTGTTTATCTACTCCTGACATATCTGTATTATAATGGGATGATAACTAATCTTGTTATAAACAATAGTCCTTCACAGAATACTGAAGGAATATGATATATGCAATTTAATTTTAGTTCCTTTAAAGATATTTGAACTTGATGCATGAATGTATTTACCATTTGAATAGGGACCACCACTTAGATAATTTTATTTTAGATCTGAAATATATTTTGGTAATCTTAACTATCAGTGAGCTCCTTTATGCACAGAGATGCATTTATGAATGGATAGAGCCACAGAAGATAATTTACCAAAATGCTCTTCTATAATCTTTACTCCTCCTGTATAGTCACAAATTAAATTTTAGAGCACCTTCTTTTCTTAAAATATGTAGCTTCCTGTGCCCTTTCAAAATGTATTGATTTTTATGATTGAAACAAGTTGATTATATTGATACTGCCATTTACCGGTGATGAGTTCTGCTCCTTCTAATGTTGAAGATTGAACACTAGAGAAGCATGCCAAGGCAAGCATATTAAGCAGGTTTTATTTAAAGGTAATAATACAGACTTCTCCTGGAAAGGAGAAGAGGGCCATGACTGATGTTCTAAAAGTTCCAAGAAGTGAGAGCACCCTCCATCTTTTATAGGTTAGTGTCTCTTTTGTTCTAGAGTTCTCCCCCCTTATCTCTCCTTCCTGCCTATGTGACTAGGCCTGGTTTTGCATTAAGTGAGAAGCCATGGGCAGGGGGAGGGCCAAGGTGATTCAGGCAGGCAAGGGCCCCGGGGGCATTAATTAGCAGCTCCATGCATGCACACCTTGATAAAGACAGGTAAATTTGGTAATCAATGGGCTCTGGAGCTCCTTGACATTCCATTCTTCCAGGAGCAGTCTCCAACTTCCAGAGGCAGATGGCTTCATGACTTCATTTCCTTGAATTGACCCAATTCCCTATTTCTACACTAACTACTGTTGTGCCCAGTGGCTCGAGACCCCACAAAGACCATCAGAGACCATGATCAATGCAAGCAACAAAGAGTCATTTATTAGCAAGCTCAAGCCAGGTCCTCCATGCACTTGGTAACTGGTGATGCTAAGAGGCCTGAGCCCTTGTTTAGCAGGGTTTTTATAATGAAAGGCAAGCAGTTTTACAGTGTTCATTTTAATTGGTTAACATATAAAATTGTAAAGCATGTTAGTTTAAGTTCTGGGTCTCCCTGACCTCCGAGAGGAGGGTCATCATTATCTTTAAGTTTGCTTTTTGGGTCAGCTACCTGGCCTTTACAGATAAGGTAAGAGACAAGATGAAAATTCTTTACAGCTTTTATGAGGGGTGGAGGGCAGTATGGGAAGAGCCTTGTATTTACACAGTGTCAGGGGCGGGCTCTGAGGGCCCCAGAACCACACCATGGCCTGATCTCTAAGATGGCACCTGGCAGCTTGCCAGACATAGCTACACTCATATACAAGTTTTAGGAAGTAACTCTGGTTGGCTGTTGTACATGAGGCAATCCTGGTATCTGCCTGGAGACTGTTCCTTGATAGGCTGACTTTCCTGGTAGTCTACTCTCTGATAGGCTGATGTTCTCAATATAAGTCTGAGACTTGTGGAATAAAGCCCTTTTGGTTCCTGTGATCAAGAAGAGTGTACGTGTTGTGATTGTCCCTGCGGGCGGTGGGTGATCATAAGTGGTGCCGAAACCCTGGAACTCGAGTTACAAAGAAGGAACTGATCAGGTAAATACAAGGAAAGTAAAGTACAGTCTGGCCAGGTTAAAGTTCATGGGATAAGCGACAAGTTAATGTTTGCGGGAAAAGTGACTAAAGTTCGCGGGATAAGCGACAGAGACTGAGTGTATGTAAGTGCTTTCGCTTTTGTTTTGCTAGTTAAAGTGCTTTGCATTCTGTTAGTTTAATAGAGAAATATGGGCACTGAAATGTCACAAATGCACATGGAAGGTCCCTTAAAGGATTTGCTCTGGGCCAATGGAGTTCCTCTTGAAACTAAAACAGCCCGAACCAAATGCAGAGAGGCCATAAAACAAGGGGAAGAGGTTTTGCAGGAAATAAAAGAGGAAAGGTCTAAAGCATCAGAAAAGGTGTCAATAAGATCAGAGACAGACAAGGAAAATGAAACTGGGTGTGAGGATAGTTCAGATGAAGAGGAGGATTTACTATGTAGAACAAAAAATCTTGCTATTTCAGGATCTACTAAAGAAAAGATGGGGCAAACACACACCACACATGGTGACCCTGTGCTCTCAGCTCTTAGACTCATGCTGAAGAGTAACAGCCTTGAGTTGTCTGATACACAGGCGGAAAAAGCCTGGGACACCTTTACTCAGGTGGCTCCTTGGCTTCCTGCTGCTAACCTTTTTGACTGTTCCACATGGGATCCTGTAGAAAAACTTGTTAAGAAGAGGGAAATCAGTTTAGGGGAGGGTCCCCCATTGGGAGTCTGCCCTACATTATCTGCCCTTAAGGCCTGCTTCTCTCTAGGACCTCCCAAAGGGGGCTCCAAGTTTCTCCCCAAAGAGCCACCGCCTAAAGAACCACCGGCTCCTCCCATTGCATCTCCTTCCAGAAACTTGCCACATAGTAAACAATGTTGGGAGACCTTTAATGAGGAGCCCAATCCATCTCCATCCACTCCTCCCAAGGTTGAGGAACCACTAGGGCAGCCAGCCTCTACTCAGAGGGAAGGCCCACTACTGCCCCGAGGAGGACCATTGCTGCCATCTTGTATTCTGGGGCCACATCAGACTCCAATAAAAGTCCTTGTACTCCTCATTCAGGATGGTGGGAAATCTTCCTGGTGGCCATTTTATGATACTGGGCAAGAACTCACAGACTCTAACCTCCCCCCTCCCTGTAGGGCCTTCCTGGTAAATGTTAAAATGTTAGTTTGGGAAGGAATGACTACTGATAACAAATTGGCCTGTGCAGGGATGAAAGATTGCTCCATGGGAAGGTGGATTGTGGCTACCAAAGTTATTGGCACACAGCTTCCACAAGTGAGCGGGCAGATGGAAAGGGATTCCTTATCTTCAAGTCTCTTCTTTCTTGCGCTTCTCTGCTCTTCCTGCAAACTCGAATGCCTCCTTCTTCTCCCCCTCCTAATCCCTCCTCCTCCTCCAACTTCAACTCAGCTGTTTCTGCTTCCATTCCCCAGTCCAGCCCACCTAGTCCTCCTGCCATGAGGTCCCACATACGCTGGTGGGGAGGGAGTAACAAGCCCAACCATCAGTGGCTTGACCTAGTAAGGAGTATGATATAGTAGCCCCAGGCCCCACAAGTATTGGGAGATAATTGTTTCATTATTTTCTGCATCCAAACCTGAATTGATTACTAATCAGGATTAAGGGTTAAAATGCCCTAGGCATCAAGTTTCTGCGGGAACATTTTAGCCCCTTTCACATCCAGATCTCGGTCAAAGCTTACATTGAAATGTAAATGGAGGAAGCTAGAAGACTCAGTAGGAGACTGGTCTCAAACCCAAGGGGGGGAAAAAAAAAAAAGAAGAGCAAAATCTTACCTGAACTCCAGCAAAAGTAAATTTTATGGTGCTTTACTAAAGTATTTAACGGCCGCTTCATTTTTCCAGGACTCTTGTTTTTTTTTGAATTCTACATATTTTTTGAGCTCATGACCTTTTTGATCAGTTCTATTTTTTCTATTCAACTAGAGTTTTTGAACATCTGTTACATTGCAATGGAGGTTCACCTGAAAAGTTTCAAGGCCTTTGATTTTATGTTATGTGTATGTCGTGCTGTCTGATGTCATGTTTTGTCTGTATCAAAACTGAGCACTTCTAAAATTAAAATTTAAAAATGGATCCAAATACTTTTAATTCACATGATTTAAAAAAGGTTCAATTTAAATTGGGTAAACTAATAGAAGTAAAATGTCTTGAAAATAACTCGCGAGTCTCTAGGTGGTCAAACTAATAAAATGTTGATATTAATACAATGTTTAACATCAATTTTTCTAGGACTTACCTTCAACAAGAAAAAGATGGCAAATACTGTTCAGAACACTTGTCTGATATCTTGGTTTTTACAAAATAAGTGAATTAGAGTTGACATGCATGGGATTACTCAAATGTGTTTGCAGAGAAAATTGTATTGTGTCATCACTAAACTAAAAACAAGGTTACTAAGAGTTATGTCCTAACAGGTATAATTCTATATACAAAGGGTTCTAAAGGTTTCAACTGTGTTTCAATTAGAGTACTATAAACAACAAAATATTTAATCTTATTAAAATAGAGTAATTTTTTTAAATTTAGAAATTTCATGAGAGTTGTTTCAGAAAGTGAACAAAAAGGGGTCAACAGGAAAGAGAAAATAAAGGTTCTGGGTATAGAAATATATTTAGTAAAAGGGAAAAGGAAATGTTTCTGGGTAATAAAGTGCTTGTGTGATGAAATAAATGAGGGTCTAAGTAATGCTAAGAAAGTCTATGTAAGTAAAGGCCAATTTTCAAAAAGTTTGCATGTAACTAAATTGGTTGTATGTATGTGAAACATTTAAAGCTATTTAAGATTTTTCCTAAGGTGAAATACTAATGTTCTAATATAAACCAAAGTTTAATCTATATGGTAAAATGACATGGTAAAATAACAAGGATTTCTAAGAGACACTAATTTACTCTTAACATTGTGTCTATTAAGTTTTATTCTTTAGAACAATTAGTCTTAAAAATTGGGGTTTATACAATTATGGTTAAGCAACTGTTAGAGTATTATACTATGCTATAGAGTCTAAATTTTTCTTTAAAAACTAAATTTGGTAAGAACCAATTTCTCACTAAATTTGAAATAACTCTAACCACAGGTATACCTTATAACCCACAATGGCAAGGTATTGCTGAACGTGCACCTCTCACCCTCAAAAATACTTCTTATAAACAAAAAGGGGGAATAGGGGAGACCTTCAGGTCCCCTAAAGATAAACTTTCTCTTTGCCTTTTTATTTTAAATTTTTTAACTCTGGATAATGATGGTTGCTCTGCCACTGAGAGACATGGCAATCATAAACAGCATGCTAGAGCGACAGTAAAATGGAAGGATGTTTTTACAGGACAATGGAACGGCTTGGACCTGGTGCTTTACTGGAGCCGCAGCTCAATTTGTGTGTTTCCACAGGATAAAACATCGCCTATCTGGGTTCCTGAATGACTAACTCAACCAGTGCCAACGTTACCAACAAGTAACTCAGACCAACAAAATGAAGATGCTGAACATACTCCTGATGACCATGATGCTCATAGCCTTTCCCCCCATGAACTAACTTACAACCTCTTTTTAGTCTCTTAGGAGGAACAGTTCAACTATGTATCTTTCCACCTACCCCAGTTTGTGTGTTTCCCTCTTTTTATGTTTCTGCTAACTAACGAAACAACTACTTCTCTCAATTGTACTTCAGATTTGTGCTATCTCTCAATGTTGGAATGCTTCTAGGTTCCCACTGGCAGTCTTAATGTGTGTTCCTACCTTCCTACTAGTCCCAGTCTCTGTTACAGATGTGGAATTGCCAGTGTTACTATCAAGAAACAGGAGAGATTTTGGCATCACAGCAGCCATGGTCGCCACAGTAGCAGTCTCTGCAGTGGCAGCCGCAACCGCAGCAGCAGCATTGACACAACCATACAGACAGCAACAACAATTACTTGGACTAAAGAGACCCTAAACCAACATCTAACAGCAGGCATACTCCTTGTAAATCAAAGAGTGGACTTACTACAAGAACAAGTGGATATCTTGCAAGAACTTTTGGGACTGGGATGTGTTTATCTTTTAAGAGTAGTGTGTGTCACCCCTATTGCTTATAATAAACTTAGCTCTGTGGTTATGTTATCTAAAAATCTCTCTATCTACTTTACTCTGGTAATTGGTCATCTACGTTTGATAATTTAACCAGTCAGCTATGAGCTGAATTACTCAGAGTCAATGCCACCAGGGTTCAAGTTGCATCGGTATCCGAGATGTTCTCTTTGTTATCTAAAGTCCTGGGATTGACAAAACAGTGGGCTGGAACAGTAGTTGTTCTGATTATTATCTGCTTAGGGATAGCCTATGTTATACACAGCCAAATCAGAGCTCGCCAAGATGCCTGATGTCATCAACAGGCCACAGTACAGACTTTGACAGCCATTGAGACAGGCACATCCCCCCAAGTATGGTTAAGCATGCTGGACCAGTAGTCAAAGACAGGTAAGATCTGTGGTAATGCATACCAACCTAAGACAGGGTTCTGACGCCTGGAGGTCAAATTCCAATGACGGGTAAGGATGTAATTTGCCATGGACAACCTAAGACAGGCATGGTCCCAAGTCATCTTTTCTTTATTTAAAGAATAAGGGGGAGATGTCAGGGGTGGGCTCTGAGGGCCCCAGAGCCACACCATGGCCTGATCTCTAAGATGGCACCTGGCAGCTTGCCAGACATAGCTACACTCATATACAAGCTTTAGGAAGTAACTCTGGTTGGCTTTGTACATGAGGCAATCCTGGTATCTGCCTGGAGACTGTTCCTTGATAGGCTGACTTTCCTGGTAGTCTACTCTCTGATAGGCTGATGTTCTCAATATAAGTCTGAGACTTGTGGAATAAAGCCCTTTTGGTTCCTGTGATCAAGAAGAGTGTACGTGTTGTGATTGTCCCTGTGGGTGGTGGGCAATCATAACACAGGTGCAAGCTTTTTCTATCTTTTCATTCCCCCCTCTCCAAGAACATTTAGAGAGCCAATCTTGGGTCTCTATTGTTCTAATTCTTGCTGCTTAATGGGCTGATATTGGACCTTTAGCAACATTAGCTGTACCACATTTATTCTATCTTTAACAAAGGCAATTAACTTATTTAAAATGCAGGGGCCAAAAGTTAAAATAAGCAAAAACAGCTAAGGGGCCCACTAGGGTAGTGATTAGGGTAGCAAGCCAAGGGGACCTATTGAATCATGCTTCAAATCAATTTTCTTGGGCCTCCCTCTCTCGCTTTCTCTTGGCAAGACCCTCTCTGACCTTAGCCATGAATTCCCTCACTACTCCAGAATGATTAGCATAAAACCAACAACATTTTTTCCCAGGGCTGCACATAGACCTCCTTGCTTACAGTCTTTAAAGGCAGGTAAATTTGGTAATTAATGAACTTAGGAGATCCTTAACATTTTATTCTCCCAGGGGCAGTCTCTAACTTCCAGAGGCAGATGACTTTCATGACCTTCATTTCCTCAATTTGACCCAATTGGATATTTCTATACTGACTGCCTATCCCCAATTCTGACTTCATTTACCCCTATAATACTAGGAACTCCTTGACTGCTGTAGGGAAAATGGGGAATGACCAATCTGGCTTCTTCGAACTGGAAGTGGGCAGCGTGGGGCAAGCAGTTTGGAGTTCCCTTTTTAGAAATCAGGTCAACTGAGGGGTCCAAGGTAGAAATCCGGTTGGGAAAGAGCAGGCTTTAAAGGCATCTGGGGATGGGTGCTTCTATGAGAGAAGAACAAAAAGACATGAGTACTGAAATGAGATTGATATAATATAAATGTTGCAGAATCTGGAACCTGCCAATGAATATCATAAAGATGACAGAAGTCAATAATTCCTCACCAGGGGGTAGAAGAACTGAGAAGTTGTTCCCATAACAAGGCCTAGCAAAGGCTGGAGGGGACAAGGCCTTTTTTGGGGGACTTTAACATTGTCCAGGTTATCAGGAATGTAAACACAATATTTAACTCTTAATGTCATTGATGTCCCCAGAAAATATAGTTAAGGTACTTAATGTCATCTGATTTTTGTACAATATATCTTTATCTGTATAACCTGTGTTAAGAAGAGATCTCTATATTTCTGCTACTTAGGGCTAGATAATCATACTAGCAAACATAGATTAAGCCTACCTGTGACTGTAGGCCTTAAAGTGACTAAAATCCTCTGACTCTGGCAGTTTCCCTTGACAGTTATCAGGCACATTTGCCTAAGTATCTTTCTTTTGTAGCTTCCACTCTTAATTTTAGTGGGCTAACACAATTGTACATCTTAAGTTACTTTTAACTATTATTTCTTTTAAATGCCCAAGAATGGCTATATTTTGTTTTAACTGTTTTGCTAGGTGTTTAAGATCAAGCTGGTCAAAGTGACCTGTTCCTGTTTGTTATAGAGTCAGCTGAGTTTCCACAGGGGTCACTCATAGAGAACTTAAGAGCAGCTTCTTAGCTCTATTAGTGCCATTGGTTAGGCAGGGTCTTCTTGATGAGGTGGCTTTCCTTTAGAAGCATCAAAGGATGTCTCCCTTTTTCCATGACCCTCTTCTGCAGCAGATGCACTGAGTAATTTTAATCCTCTAGTCTTAATAATCTCCTTGATCAGGAGGTTGTGTGACCCAGAGTTGCAGCGCTCCTTAGAGAAGTCCTCTTATTCCCTGGATTCAGGCTGACTGAGGGTAAGACCCGAATAATGACTTTTCTTGGCCTCTGTATTTAATCCCAATCTCTAAGTTTGATCTTAACCATCCAGCAAGTCAGTCTCACCAGTCATAAAGTAAGAGTACTGGGCTTTAGCTTCAATGTTTATAACTTTACAGTCATTTATCTTTTTTTTAAATTTTAGTACTACCACATACTATCTGTTTTGAAGGTGATGGCCTATTATCACAAGTTACCTAGGTAGTATGTTCTGGAAGTAGCTACTTCTGCAAAACAGTAGCAGGCAACAGTTTTACAAAATGAAATTAGCAAGAGTAAAAACATATTTAGCTTGTATAATAGTTATCTTGAATTTTGGATGAGTTCTACATTATATACCCTGTTTGAGATCACAGTAATCTTTACAACAAACATCAAACTTCTGAGCACAACCTTAAATGAGTTAAAGTCTGGCTTACTTTGGAACCATTCTAACATGCAACAGGGTGAGGCAGAGCCTTATCTCAGGAAAGGCAGGGCTCTTCACAAATCTTAAGTAAAATGTTCTAATCCTAAAGCTAATTTCCCCCTTTTGCCATGACCAGCATGACCAAATTTTCAAGTTCAGTGAAGGTCAAAGGAGTATTAGAAAATAAAGGTTTATAAACACAGATTTTGAAGATTAAACTGAGATCAGATGGAGCTCTATTCTCTGATGGAAATGCAGATCTAAAGAGTTATGTTAGCAATCTTTATACATGTCTTATTATTAGGTTAAAGACTATGTAAGCATTATTCTTTGTTTTCAGGAAAGTTACAGAGACTAGAACACCTATGTAACTTTTTCCCACAACTGCAAAGTGAAATGTTAGGAACTCTGTGTAGCTCTCAAAGAAGTCCACTGTCCAAAGTTACTGTAAGGTGGGCAGGAACTAGAGAAGGGAACTGATGAAACACTGGTTATCTAGCAAAACAATTTCTTTCTGCCAAGAGCTGTGTGCCTGAGATCAATGTAAGAGCTGATAGGACTCCTGTACAGAGCCTTCCCAGGGAGGCTACTGCCACAGCAGTTAGGCATCTTGTGCTCCTACACAGGAACACTCCCAGGCAACAGGCATTCTACAGTCATGAGGTCAGAGACCCCAATCTCAGTCATTGTTGTCCCATTTTGCTACTGTGCATTACACTTTCTTAAATGTCATTTTAAGAAGTTTACATATATTGATTTCTGAGTCCATATGAACATTAGTTAACACAGTCTAATATTATGTCCAAAACAGGAATCAATCAAAGAGAGGCTGAGAGAGATTTTAACTTTTCTTTTGTGTAGTGAAATGCTTTCACCTTCTACAATTTAACCTTTAAACAAATCAGGCTGTCATTAACTATTAGAAATACATTTACATTTAAATTTTTATCTCGTAAAATAAGTAACCAATTTTACATACACCTTACTGATAATAGGTCCCATAATAGAACATTAAATGATAGAAATAAATCCCCAATAAAATGTATTCTTTAAGTTTAAAATTACCATTACGGACAAGTTTATTCTGTCCGTAGCAAGAATAGCAGCTTGACAAATTTCCTGCTTTACAAACTTGTATCCCTGGAAAATATGAATACATTTAATATACAAAGAGTGACCATTTCACAATTACCTTGACACTTGACCTTGACACTTTAATCTTACTAAATTTATCCTTTAAAAAAATTTAGACTCTCTAACATAGTACAATACTCTAACAGTTGTCTAACCATAATTGTATAAACCCCAATTTTTAAGACTAATTGTTCTAAAGAAAAAAACTTGATAGACATAAAGTTAAGAGTAAATTAGTATTTCTAAGAAATCCTTGTCATTTTACCATGTCATTTTACAATATAGATTAAACTTTGGTTTATATCAGAACATTAGTATTTCACCTTAGGAAAAACCTTAAATAGCTTCAACTGTCTCATATACATACAACCAACTTAGTTACACACAAACTTGTTGAAATTTGACCTTTACTTACACAAAGACTTTCTTAGCACTTACTTAGACCCTCATGTATTCCATCACACAAGCACTTTCTTACCCAGAAACATTTCCTTTATCTTTTTATTAAATATATTTCCATTCCCAGAACCTTTTATTTTCTCTTTCCAATCTGTTGACCCCTTTTTGTCAACATTCTGAAACAACTCTTATGAAATTTCTGAATTTAGACAAATTACTCCAATTTAACAAGATAAAATACTTTGTTGTTTTTAGTACTCTAAATGAAACACAGTGAGAGGGGAGATGGTAACTCTAAATCCAAATCTAAGAGCTCCTTGGAGCTTTGCAGAACTGGAGGGGGAGCAGGGGAAAGTGATAAGGGAGCAGATGGAATGCTCACCCTCTAGGTTGGGGTTTTACCTGTTAGGACATAACTCTTAATAACCTTGTTTTTAGTAATGACACAAAGCAATTTTAAACACTTTATAATTTACCAACCTATGAAACCACCAATAATGTTTAAGTATGTTACTCCATGGAATTTAAGGACTTAAGAGTACCTAATGTTTTTTAACAATTAGCATTATAACTTTGCAAATTAATCAGATGTCACTAACAAACACACTTGAGTAGTCCCATACATGTTAAATTTAATTTACTTCTTTTGAAAAAAACAACATATCAGAAAAGTGCCCTGAACAGTATTTGCCATCTCTTTCCTATTGAAGAAAAGTCCTAAAAATAATTGATATTAGACATTGTTTAACATCAACATTTCATTAGTTTGACCACCTAGAGACTTGCAAGTTATTTCTAAAGACATTTTACCTTTATTAGTTTACCCAATTTAAACCAAACCTTTTAAATCACATGAATAAAAGTATTTGGATCCATTTTTAAATTTTAATTTTAGGAGCCCTCAGTTTTGATACAGACAAAACATGACATCAGACAGCACAACACACAAATAACACAAAATCAAAGGTCTTGTAACTTTATCTCCATTGCAATGTAACAGATGTTCAAAAACTAGTTGAATAAAAAATAGTACTGATCAAAAAGAAAAAAAAACATTAACCTAGGTATGTAGGATCAAAATTATGAGCTCAAAAATACAGCATTGAAGAAAAACAAAACAAAACAAGAATCCTAGAAAATGAGTTAGTTCTGTGTAGCAGCCCAGGAGTTTAAAAAGGACATTTTTTTTTTTTCTTTTCTTCAGGTCACCCCACCTTCCTGCTGAGACTGCTGCAGTTTACATTCCAATGCAGGCTTCAGCAAGGCCAGGCAGGGGGGAGTGGGGGATCACCTAGGACTTTTTAACCCTTTTTCTTCCTGGTTGAGAAATCAGGTTAGGTTTGAATGCAGAAAACCACAAAACATTATTTCTCACTACTTTTGAGGAATGGAGCTGCTGAGCTCTCTGCCTAAGGGGATTGGAGTAAACAAATCTCTCAGGAACAAGGAGAAGGACTATAAAGTACCCTGCAATGATTATCCCTAAGCCTAAGATTGGATTAACACAATGAAGAATTTAATATGAGACAAGAGTAAAGACCGTATGGTACAATACATAAACAGACAGACATAGAGCATGCTAAATCAAAATTGGCTAGTTGGTATTTTGTCGATAAAAACAAACAATTTCCAATTGTGACAAAGAGTTTCCCAGATGCAATAAAAAGCTTCCCAGATGCAACACAAAAGTTGCCCAGATGCAACAAAGAGTCACCCAGATGCAACAAAGAGTCGACCAGATGCAGCACAAAAGCTTCCCAGATGCAACACAAAAGTTGCCCAGATGTGACAAAGAGTCACCCAGAGACAGCACAAAAGCTGCCCAGATGGATCAAGGGGATGTCTCCTGAGACCCTGCTGGGGTTCTATAGTGCGTCCACCAGGACTTTGCCAGCCCAGAACCAGAAAAAAATGTGACAATGCCTTCCTCACCAGCCGAAGGTGTCACTTATGACTCTATGATCAGGTGTCTGGGTGGGCTTGGGGCATCCTGGGGGAGCCCCCAATATGTTGTGCCCAGCGGCTCGAGACCCCACAAAGACCACCAGAGACCATGATCAATGCAAGCAACAAAGAATCATTTATTAGCAAGCTGGAACCTGGTTCTCCACGCACTCAGTAACCGGTGATGCTAAGAGGCCCCGAGCCCTTGCTTAGTAGGGTTTTTATAATGAAAGGCAAGTAGTTTTACAGTGTTCTTTTTAATTGGTTAACCTATAATATTGTAAAGCATGTTAGTTTAAGTTCTGGGTCTCCCTGACCTCCGAGAGGAGGGTCATCATTATCTTTAAGTTTGCTTATTGGCTCAGCTACCTCGCCTTTAGAGATAAGATAAGAGACAAGACATAAATTCTTTACGGCTTTTATGAGGGGTTGAGGGCAGTTTGGAAAGAGCCTTGTATTTACACAGGTGCAAGCTTTTTCTATCTCTTCACTACCTGTCCTTAATTCTGGCTTCAATATTTCCTTAGTTTTGTTTTTTAACTTTTCTGTCATCTGTCTCTACTACCTCAAAAACTTCAACTTTGTCCTGATGATAGAATTGAATTTTTCCTTGTTGTTGTGGTGATAAAGTATGAATATTTTCAAAGGGCCTATACCATGTTATTTGGTTAAAGATTTGCTTTATACTAGATTGTTGCAGTACCTTTTTCTAATGAATTTTTTAGCAGAAATAAAGTGACAATGGATAATAGCCATGACGTTTTAAACATTCACTACTTGGCCATCTAGTTGTCTGTTCATTTTAGTACTGATACCGCCATTTACCGGTGATGACTTCTGCTCCCTCTAATGTTGAAGTTTGAACGCTAGAGAAGCATGTCAAGGCAAGCATGTTAAGCAGGTTTATTTTAAAATTAGTAATAATACAGACTTCTCCTGGAAGGTAGAAGGGGGCCATGTTCTAAAGTCCCAAGAAGTGAGCACACCCTACATCTTTTATAGGTTAAGGTCTCTTTGGTTCTCCAGTTGTCTCCCCCCTTATCTCTCCTTCCTGCCTATGTGACTAGGCCTACTTTTGCAGGTGAGATATAAAAAGAGAGAAGTGGGTGGGACAGTGGGAGGGCCAAAGTGATTCAGCCACACAAAGGCCCAGGGGGGTATTAATTAGCAGCTCCTTGCAGTCCTTGACAAGAGCAGGTAAATTTGGTAATCAATGAGCTCCAGAGATCTTTAACATTCCACTCTCCCAGGGGCAGTCTCTAACTGCCAGAGGCAGAAGACTTTCATGGCCTTCATTTCCTTGATTTGACCCAATCCCCTGTTTCTACACTAACTGCTTGTCCCCAATTCTGGCTTCAGTACTAGATGTAAGGAGGACAAGAAAAGAAATGTCTGTACTATTAACTGTCACATAATTTTCACCAGTTTCATACGCAACAGAAATGGTTTGTGTCAAAGGAAGTGTAATCGAACTACTAAAGAAAGATATTTTTATTGACTTACTCAATGTAGAACTACAAAGAATTTCATTAGAGGGCAAAATTTTATATATTGAAATGTGGATATTGACTCCCTTCTTCTGTGTTCTTCTCAGTGAACATACCTCATTTTTAGTGAAGAAAGACAGGTTTATTCTCTGTTGTATGGCAATGTAGAAATAAGGTATTCTATAGTGAATACCTGTGAAACCATCTGTCAGAGATGATGGCAGGGATGTGATGTGTGGTTTGTGTAATGAGTGATGGAACATCATCATATCCATAACTAAATGTACTTGGTCACAAATCCAGATACTACAATAAACCTACTCCAAATCTATCAATTGAATTACTTGAACCTTCAAGGAAATTGTAGACTACATGTATATACATTTAATATTTAGAATTGGCTCTTTTGGAAACCTATTTAAATTGATTTAAAAATGTGTTGTGACTTTTAGCTGAGACAGTTAATGCTGTCATGATTTTAGAATAAATTCTAAGTAAATGCAAGTGTTTTTTAGAATTTTTAAAATAGATTTTTGTGCAGTTCTAAAGCATTAAAATTAAAAGTTTCAAAGATTTTGACCAAAAAACTTGACCAAATGACATGTAAGCTGATTTTTCCAGTATTGCTGTTCCACAGACATTTAAAATGGCTTGAGACATTTAGAAGAACTGTCTTTGAGTTACATTTCAGGAAAGAACTTTGTGGTTTCTTTTAATTAAATGCTAATAAGGTATTAAATCCAGTCTATTTTTTTCAAATTTGTTAGTTTTTTTATAGTCTCATTAAAATTTGCTTAAAGATAAAGTAATTCCAGTATTTATGCACTTAAGCAATACTTTATGCAAAATTGAGTATTGGTTTAGTTTATTTAGATAAGGAGCTACTTTGTTAAAGTATTGCTGTTATAAAATTTTGGCAATTGAGAACTTTAATCTGGAGTATTTAGTTATTAGTCCAGATATGTAGTTGACAATCAGTTTTGAAAAGGGATTATGAAAGAAGTGTTCAAACAACCATTCCCCTCAGTCAGTCTCTGTTTAATAAAGTTTTTAGGTTGACATATAATTAAGCACCTGTGAAATGCTATGCACTGTTGTAGATACCAGGGAAAAGTGGTTTGGTTTTGTGTTTTTAGTAGTACATGTTTTCCTGGAGTTTGCATTTAAAACTTTTTGATATACTGTTTTCCCACATGTAGAACACAGGCAGGGAAAGCAAAGAGGTCTCTATGCCTACCTATTCACTATATTCTTGATTATCTTCTGTTGACAGCAAACATCACTTTAGATGAAGAACCAAATGTATTTGTAAGTGCAAATGCACACCAAGTGTGCTTAGGAACCAGAGGCCTCTGCAGTTGTGTTTCAAGTCTCCAGCACCAGGGCCATGGCTTGGTGCCTAGAGGGCCCCTTGTGGCAAGGGGAGCAATTTGACCTCTTAACCAGGATGACTTGCAAGGGCAGATAAAACACTACTTACTACTCATAAACTGAACCACAAAAAATTACACATTTGAAGTGCAAGAAAAACTCAGTGGGGTGCAAACTTTTGCAGGACGGAGATGCTTTTCTTAAAAAAGTGCAACACAGTTGCACACCAGTGCAACACAGCCTTCACCCTCCAGCCCTGTGTAAACTCCCTGCCTGGCCACCTATCATGCCCTGGGGGCGGGGCTGGTGCATCAGGATGCACATGCAGTGCACTAGCTCCCTCCCTGTGCTGGCCAGAGATTTGAGCGCTTCCCTGGAGACTGCTGAGGCCCCTGGCATGCCATGGAATCCCAGGTCCTGAAGCCACCAAGGCAGGATTTTATAGTACAGCATCTCAAAAGCCTATATGGACTCGGAAGCAGCTGATCTGGTCAGGTGAGGACACCTTCCCTCTGTTCGCAGGTGGACTGCGGACATCATTCCGCTGTTGTGAAGCCAACACCCAGAACCGCCTATGATTCCCCCCGATGGGGGCCTTTGTGCGGGAAGGCCTGGGGTACCGAGGTGCTCTGTGCCAGGCCTCCTCGTACCCCAAGGAGGGTGGACTTGATCAAAGTCAACCAGACTAGTGATGGGGCCAGTCACAAACAGGAGAGAGAAGGTTTCCCTAAAAAAAAAAAAAAAAAAAAAAAAAAGTCACCGTACCTTTTGCAAGGTTTATGTTTTATAAAGCTCGTTGAAAGTATTGTTGAACTTTTGTTTGCAGTGACATGAGTGAAACAGGGATAAACAATTTTTTTAAAGACTTCTTATTTTGAAGTATTTTCAAATTTACAAAAAAACTTTGCAAGAGCGGTGCGAACAATTCTTGTGGACTTCATTTGAATTAACCTGTTAACATTTTGCCACATTTACTTTACCATTCTCTCTCCTCTCCTCTCTTCTCCTCTGTGCTTCCTCACATGCACATTTTCCCCCAGGAACTATTTGAGGGTAATTTGCTTGTATCATGTTCCTTTGCCCCAAATATAGTTTGTTTTTTCCTGTGCATGAATGCATTCTTTTCTTCTTTTAATTTTTTTTTAGTTGTGGATGGACACAACACCTTTATTTGACTTAATTATTATTTTGTGACACTGAGGATCAAACCCAGTGCATCACACATGCTAGGCAAGTGCTTTATCACTGAGCTACAACCCCAGCCCCGAAAACATTCTTTTTTATAACCCATACTAATATTTTTAGAAAATTTACCATTGCTACAATAATACTGTATAATCTAGTTCATATTCAAATTTCACAATCCAAATTCTGTCTTTTGCAGAAATTTTTTCCCTTATCATGGAGGCAATCTATGAATGAACATGGCATTTGGTGATCGTTGTTGACCTTCACAGGGAACAGGTTCTCAGTTTTTGGTTTAGATAACATTGATAATTTTGAAAAGTTTAAAATGATTGTTTATTAGAATGTCCCTCAATTTTGGATATGTCCACTGTATACCTCCTGATTAGCTTCCCATTATACATTTCCAGGAAGAATAAGACATGACTGATGTGTGGGCTGCTCAGATGTATCAACAGGTAAATTATGTTGGTTTGTCCCATGGTGATGTTAACTTGGATCTTTTAGTTAGTGTGCTATTAGATTTCTCCACTTGAACCTTCATACTTTTATGTACACACACACACAAAAAAAAAAAAAAAAAAACACAAACACATGTGGGGGATTGTACCAGGGATTGAACTCAGGGGCACTTAACCACTGAGCCACATCCCCAGTTCTATTGTATTTTATTTAGAGACAGAGTCTCACCAAGTTTCTTAGTTCCTGCTTTTGCTGAGGCTGGCTTTGAACTTGGGATCCTCCTGCCTTCAGTCTCCCCAGCCACTGGGATAGCAGAACCCCAAGTCAAACCTTACTTTTATAATGAACACGTAATTTGTGAGGAAATATTTTTTCTGTTCTTTTCTTTTGAACTAGGAATTGAACCTGGGAGTGCTTTACCACTGAACCACATCCTAGCTATTTTTATTTCTAATTTTGAGGTAGGGTCTCACTAAGTTGCTTATTGCCATGCTAAATTGCTAAGACTGGCCTTGAATTTGTGATCCTCTTGCATCTCCTGAGTAACAGGTGTGTGCCACTGCTCTAGGCTGTTTGAAATATTTTAAGACATTAAATTGATTATTAGTATACAAATTAAGTTTGTCTTTTTTTCTTTTTTCCATTTTAGTGTGATTTTTAAAATTTTGATCAGGCTAAATATAAGAGAAGATCTCTGACTTCCTCAGGTAAGCCAGTAAAATAGTTTATATTTTTGCAGTTTTTAACAAATTTAATTACAGTTTGTTTTAATATTGTTTAGAATTGTGGTTAGTGCTAGATGTCTTGTGATACTAATTTTTTTATTACCTCTGAAAATGAACTAATAATAGTAATAATTTTGGAGTAAATGTCTAAGGTGTCTTTAAAATTCAAATGAATTTTGTTGTTATATTTTAGTATAACAGTATGTCTACCATTGAAGATGTTAAGAGTTAACCAGACTATGTTGGATAAAGAAAACTAATGCTATTTTTGGGCATAAACTCTTCAGAGTTGTTAGGATAGTAATTTTTATAATGTAGGTGGAATTTATCAAATAAATATGCTTGGAAAAAATACTTACACTATGGGATTGAATGGGTTGTAAAGTCTTGTACTCTGCAGCTAACATAGCTGTGGTAATTTAAATTAACCATTAGCCTAATCATTTGTTCAGAGTTTTTAAATGGTATCTTTATAAGTTTGATTGTGATACTTTTGGAGTATTGCATCAGAAATAATTGTATCTTTAAAAGTTTGTCAAATTGTTTATTTCTTTTTTTACTAAGCTTTTGAATTTTTGTGAAATAGAAATTAGTGTTTGTTTTGTTGCACTATATTATCTAATTGGGTCAGTAAAATCTTTTTTTTAAACTGAAGTCAGTTGGTTTTGCAAAATTCTCTTCTGAAACATTCCTTCAGTATGAAAAAGAACTCCAGATATAAGTTAATACATTAGCCAAGTGACCAGGGTATAAAACCATGAGCCAAGATAAACCTTTAGTCCTGCAAATTTTGTCACAGTGATGGAAAGATAACCAAAACATAACTGATTAAATTTCTGCAGGGGTGAAAATGACTGTTAGCAATAGACTCATGCATTTAAAAGAAATCTAAATATTTTTTGTCATTGAAGATTTCCTTTTATTCACTGGATTTAGTTGTTGTCCAACAGCTTATTAAAACAAATGATCTAGGTTCCAGCAAGTATCACATTAACTGGAAAGAAGGCTAGATTATGAATATTTCTGCATTCTGAATTTCCAATTTACCTCCAGGTTGTGTTAATTGGAAAAAATTCACATCAGTTCTCTAATCTTTAGCTTCCTGATCTGTAGAATATGGTTGAAGACACCAACTCTTTTTACCTTACAGAGTTGTTGGCAGCATCAAATAAGGTTATTATTCCACTATTATGGAAAAAAAATTGTAAACAGTAAGTGCTGTCATTAAATATAAGATTTGATGCCAATTTGAAATACTTGTTTTTACATCTAAAACTGTAATGGATTTATCATCCATTTTTCTACAAATGACATTATTTCATTTTTTTATGGATGAATAATACTCTATCATGTTTGTTTACATTTTCTTCATCAATCTACTGATGGTCACCTGGGTCAATTCCAGAACATAGCTATTGTTAGTAGTGCCACAATAAATAGGTATGTAGGTTTTATTATAGTTTGCTGACTTTGATGTACCCTGATAAAGATGGATCATATGATAATTCTGTTTTTAGTTTTTTAAGGAATCTGCACACTATTTTCCATAATGGCTTATCTCTTCACTCTTTTGATGATTTTCTTTGCTGGGTCAAAGCTTTTTATTTGATGTAATTTCAGTTGTCAGTTTTTGTTATTTCCTGAGTTATTGGAGTCCAGTTCATAAAATCATTGTGTGTGTCTTAAAGGGTTTCCCTATATTTTTCTCTAAATTCAAAGTTAGGGTTAGACATTAAGGTCTTTGATAAATTTTGAGTTGATTTTTGCACAAGATGAAAGAGAGAGACATCTAGTTTCAGTCTTCTTTAGGTGTAAGTCCAATTTTTCCAGTAACATTGCTAAAGAGACTGTCTTTTTCAACACGTTTTTGGCTTTGTTGTTGAGAATCAGTTGACTGTAGCAGTCAAGGGTTTGGAACTGCATTCTCTATTGTATTCACTTGTTCTACATGTCTGTTTTTATGCCAGTAGCATAGCTGTTACTAAGGCACAATAGTATATTTCAAAATTGGGTATTATGATACCTCCAACATTGTTCATTTTTGTTCAGAATTGCTTTGGCAATTCAAGATCATTTATCCTCCCATCTGTATTTTGTGTCCTTTTTTTTAAGTTTTGTGAAAATTGTCATATTTATTTTAATGGGGATTGCATTGCATTGAATCTGTAGTCACTTTTGGTAGTATGGCCATTTCTCCCAACCCATGAACATAGGAGGACTTTCTATCTTCTAGTGTCTTTTTAAATTTATTTTTTCAAGTGCTGTGTAAGTTTTATTGTAGAGGGTCTTTCACTCCCCAGGTTTTTATCCTACTACCTTCATGAATTTAACAGTTCTATAATATTTTTGGTGGACTCATCTGGATTTTCTAAGATGAAAATAGAATCATATGCAAACAGGCATAATTTGAATTTCTTTCCATTCCTCTTGCCTTACTTCTTTGGCTAACATTTTCAGTTCTCAGTCAGGTAAGGTGGCACATGCCTGTAATCACAGCAACTCAGGAAACTGAAGCAGGAGGATAAGAAGTTTGAAGCCAGAGGCAGCAAATTAGTGAGACCCTGGCTCAAATAAAATATAAAATGTCCTGGAGATGTGGCTCAGTAGTAAAGCAAACCTGGCTTCAATCCCTGGTATCCCTTTAAAATATATATTATAATATATATGTATATATATAATTATGCATAATATATATAAAATAACACTGCATACTATATACACATTATGTGATATATAGCATATATATATATGAATATACATATAACATTTTTATAATCCCTGGAGATTTAACTTAGTGGTAAATTACCTTTGGGTTTTATCTCCAGTATTGCAAAAAATAAAAAAATAAACTTTCCAGTTGTCTATTGAATAAGAGTGGTACAGTGAACACCCTTGTCTCATTCCTAATTTTAGAGGAAATGCTTTAAATTTCCCCCCATTCAGAATGATGGTGACAATGGGTTTGTGATATATAGCCTTTATTATGTTAATGTATGGTCATAATTTATTGAGAATTTTTATCATGAAATGATGATGAATTTTATGGAAGACTTTTTCTGTGTCTGTTGAATTGATCATATGATTTTAAATTTTTATTTGTTTATTTATTGGTACTAAGGATTGAAGTCAGGCATGCTTTAACACATCTGCAGTACTTTTTATTTTAATTCTGAGACAGAGCCTTGCTAAGTTGCTGAGGCTGGTCTTGAACTGGTGTTCCTTCTGCCTCAGTTTCCTGAGTTGCTGAGATTAGAGACATGCATCACCACACCTGACAATATTGTGTGTGTGTGTGTGTGTGTGTGTGTGTGTGTGTGTGTGTGTATTCTTAACTGATTTTGGTAGTAGGATGATACTGGCTTTGTAGAATGAGTTTGGAAGAGTTGTTTGTCTTTCAGTTTTATAGAATAATTAAAGGAGTATTGGTGGTATTTAATCAATCTTGTAAATTCAACTGTAAATTCTTCTAATCCTGGGTTTTTCTTTGTTAGGAGACTTTATTACTGCTTTAATTTCATTATTTGTTGTTGATCTGTTTATACATTTTATATCTTCTTGCTTCAGTTTCAGTAGGTTATTTGTGTCTACAAATATGTCCATTTCTTATAGATTTCACAGTTTATTTATATTACCTCATGATCCTCTGAATTTCATTGGTATCTATTGTAATATATCTTTTTTCAACTTTAATTTTATTTATTATGGATGTTCTCTTTGTTTTAGTTAATTTGGCTATGGGTCTGTTAATTTTGTTTATCTTTTCAAAGAACAAACTTTTCTTTTACATTTAGTCTCTGTTTTATTTCTGATTTGATTTTTATTATTTCTTTGTACTGATTTGGGATTTGTTTTGCTCTTGTTTTTTAAAGACCTTGAGATGCATAATTAGGTTACTTTTTTTTGTGTGTGTGGTACTGGGGATTGAACCCAGTGCCTTGTGCTTGTGAGACAAGCACTCTACCAACTGAGCTATATCCCCAGCCCTAGATTACTTATTTGAGGTCTGTCAAGTTTTTTCTTTTTTTTAATGTTTGCACTTAAAATGTTATAAACCTACCTCTTCTAATTACTTTCTCTGTGTCCCATAGGTTCTGGTGGGCTGTGTTTCCATTTTCATTTGAGTCTAGTAATTTTAAATCTCCCTCCTAATTTTTTCAATGACCCGCTACTCATTCAGAAGTGTAGTTTACAATCTCCAAGTATTTGAATAACATCTGCAGTTACTCTTGCTTTTGATTTGTACTTTCCTTCTATTGTTATAAGATGCAAGAAAAATTTCAACTTGTTTGTATTTGTTGAGCTTGCTTCCATGCTGAAAATGTAGTCTATTTTAGACAAAATTCTGTATACTGAAGAAAAGAATGTGTTCTCTACACCTGTTAAATAAAACAGTCTGAGATGTTAAGTCCAATTGATCTATACTGTAATTCTAATGTTTCTCAGTTGATTTTGGGGGCAGGGCAGTTCTGGAAGATCTATCTCTTGGTAACATTAAGGTATAGAAATCACCCACCATTGTTGAATTGAGGCTGGTCTCTCCCTGTAAGTCCTGTAATATGTTTTATGAAGTTGTATTCTATGACATTGGTACATCTACAACCTTTGGCACATTTACAACCATTACATCTTCTTGAGATGGATTATTCCTTTTATCAGAGTATAAAGACATACTTTGTCTTATGACTGAGTTGAGGTCAGTTTTGTTGGATATAAGTCTGGTTACTCTTGCTTCCTTTAGGATTCCATTTGATGGGAATTGCATTCTCCATCCTTTCATTTTCAGTTTATGAATGAATGTTTTTGATAGTGAGGTGGAGTTCTTGCAAGTAGTAAGCAAATGGAATATTTTTCTTTTTTTTTAATTCTATTAGGTAGTCTGTGTCTTTTAATTAGAGAATTCAATTCATTTTCATTAAGGGTTATACTGAAAGTATATTGAAAGAAATATACTAGTTCCTGTCATTGTTACTTTTCTTTTGGTTGTTTTGAGAATTTTGTGTTCTTTTCTTTCGTTTTATTTTTCTTAAATTTTTTGTTGATTTACTGATACAGTCACGTTTGATTTTTACTTGTTCCTCTTTTGCTTAACTCCCCTTCTAGTGAGATCTATTCTTTCAAATTATTTTCTGGTTGTGCTGTCTGGTTCCTCATCTGAATGTAGGATTATGTATGGTTTAGTAGACATGAATTTTTTTAATTCATGCTTACCTTGGAAAGTCTATCTCTTCTTTGATTCTGAAAGATAAGTTTGCTGGATATAATAATTTAGCTTGGCCATTTTGTGCTTGCAGGTCTTGAACTCTATCAGTTCATGCCCTCCTGACCTAGAGAGTTTTGTGAGAAATCTGCTATTATTCTGATGGGTTTTCCTTTATAAATTATTTGGTGCTTCTCTCATGCAGTTTTTAACAGTCCTCCTCCTGTATTTTTAGCATTTTATTGATAATGTTCATGGAGAGGTTCTTTTTGGGTCATTTCTATTTGATCCTCCATTATCATTTCAAGATTGGGAAATTTTCTTCTGTTACTTCACTGAATAAGTTTTGTATGCCTTTAACCTGTATCTCTACTCCTTCCTCTAGAACTATGAGTCTGTTAGTCTGTTTTTTTATAGCTACTTTTTTTTTTTTTTTTTTTGCGATGCTGGGGATTGAACCCTGTGCCTTGTGCTTGCAATGCAAGCACTCTACCAACAAGCTGTATCCCCAGCCCTGAGTCTTTTTTTTTGTTTAAACTATTTTTTATTTGTTCTAATTTGTTGTACATAACAGTAGAATGCATTTGTACATTTTGATAGATCATACACAAATGGAGGTAATCTCTCATTTTTCTGATTGGATATATTGCAGAATCACATCAGTCATGTAGTCATACATGCACAAGAGGTAATAATATCTGTTCCCCTCCACTATCATCCCTTCCTCCATATGCCTTCCCCTCCTTTCACTCCCCTCTACCTAATACAGAGTAGCTATTTTTCCCTATCCCTCCCTTCTTCTTGTGAAGTAGCTTCTGCATATCAGAGAACATATTTGGCTTTTGGTTCTTGGGTTTGTCTTATTTTACTTAACATGATATTCTCCAACTCCCTCCATTTACCAACAAATGCCATATGAATCATAAACTTGATCTTTTTAATGTTGTTTCAGAGTTTTTATATGAACATACTATTTATAGTTTCTTGGTAACACTTCCTTTTTAATAAGTCCAAATGTTCTAGTTCATCCACCCTGTCTTCAAGCTCTGAAAATTTGTTTTCTACTTGGTATAGTCTATTGGTGAGATTTGTAACTGGAATTTTTATTTTGACTTATTGAGTGTTTTATTTCTGTGATTTTTTTTCCCTCAGAATCTCTAATAAATTGCTCTTTCATATTGCATTGTTTTCCTTAATTTATTCATCTGCTTGTTTGTATCTTCTTTGAATTAATTTAATCATTTTTTAAAATACTTTTAATTGTACATGAACAATTAAAAATAGCTTTATTTTATTTATGTTTCTGGGGTAATGAGGATTGAACCCAGTGACTCACATGTGTGAGGCAAGCATTCTACCACTGAGCTATGTACAACCCCAGCCCTCATTTGATCATTTTAATAATCAGTTTCAAATTTCTTTGTTCCAGCATTTTATCTCCATTGGTACTTATGTATTTGGTTCCTGGAGGATTTTAAACTTGAGGAGTCATGTTGCTTTGTTTCATGTTTTTGTGTTTCTGTCTTGAGACTTTCACATCTGTTGAACTAGTGATCTCTTCCAGTATTATGTGAGGGTCTTATTAGTGAGTAGGCTTCTTTTTACATTGTGTCCTGGGATATTGGTCTGTTTTGTAGTGTTGAGATAACATTGCAAATGGAGTTTATGGTGTAGTTTCCCTGAAGTTCCTTAGACTGTGTTTGGTGGATTTTGACTCTGAGTACTTTGTCAGAACCCAAGAGATTTGCTTTCTTTGTAGGTCTTCTGTGAGTGGAGTTCCTCTGCTAGTTCAGGCAAGTATGATATAGACAGTGGAGTACACAAAGTATACTTTATATGACTGTTTCCCTTCACACTGTACAGTGTAAGAGGACTTGGGTGCAGCCCATGCTAGGACCCCTTAATAGCGGCATGGTAAAAGCAGTTGTGTTATTTCTCTGTTGTTGCTTAGGAGCTGTAGAAGTCTTCAGGTCACCCCTGTCATCTGTACATACTTGTAGCCAGGTTTTCTGCTGGGTGCTTTTCTCCACCCCTTTTTTAATTTGAAGGATTCATCAAAGTTTGAGCAAGACTCAGTCCTGGATAGAATATGGTAAAATTTCTCTCAGCTGGGTCAGGGCTAAAGCTCAGAGTCATAATATCCATTGTTTTTCAGGTGCTGGGCTTAATTCAAAGTGCTGGTTTGAGAGGAGAAAATGACCACCAGTAACAACAAACAACTTGAAAATGAATCATATATCAACATACACTAAAAACATATAAAAAAGAACCTCTACAACCCCACTAGCCAGAGAGAAGAAAGGGGTACTCATAATATAGAACAGATTAAAAATTAGACCTTAATGAAATTAAAATTAATATTGAAATAGCTGGGCACATTGAATCACACCTATAATTCCATCTACTCTGGAGGGTGAGACAGGTCTACTTCAAGTTTGATGTTAGCCTGGGTGTTTAATGATACTCTTTCTTTCTTTCTTTCTTTCTTTCTTTCTTTCTTTCTTTCTTGTTGTTGATGGACAGAATGCCTTTATTTTATTTATTTATTTTATGTGGTGCTAAGGATCAAATCCAGTGCCTCACACATGCTAGGTAAGCTCTCTGCCACTTAGTTACAGTTCCAGCCCTGATACTCTGTCTTAAAAGTAAAAAATGAAAGACTTGTAGCTCAGTGGAAGAGAAACCCTGGGTTTGATCCTCAGTACTGTGTAAAAGAAAAGTACTGGATAAAATTTTAAAGGGAGGAAAGAGAATAAAGAAGAAAAATTAAAAGAAAGAAAAAGAAATAAAATTGAGAAAGTAGAGAAAAGAGCAAAAATTCAATTAAAAAATTAAAACATTTAATAAAATTGGATAAAAGTATTTAAAAAGGGAAACAAAACAAGAACAAAATTAAAATGAAAGGAAAGCCAAAGAATGTCATATTCCTCCTTGCCAAGATATTTAAAATATGAAGACACTTCTTTCCAAGAACTCAAATTTTTGTCATTTGCCAGGTATGGGATTTTGTGGGTGCTGGTGGCAGTATGATGTTTTCCTTTTCAGCTCCAGCTCAGGCAGGCCAAACCACTTAGGGCAGTGTGTGGACTGAGCTCAGCTTCTCCTTGACCACCAGCCTAGGCTAAGGCAAAATTACCTGCAGCAGGACTAAATTCAAGCCTGAGGTCTCTGATTTTGCATCAGGAATGGGTTTGCTGTGACAATTGGAGCCATCCACCAGCCTCTCAGCCTCCATGCCTGTGAACCAGTCTGGTTTGCTCACCTATGGTCCCAAGATCTTCAGTCTCTACTCTTGGGCATGTGACAAATATCAAAACTGTAGTGGTTTGTTGTCTGCCTCTGAGTGTGGAAGACCAAATCAGTGGAATCTGCACTGGGGTAGGGAGCCTCCTCAATGAAGAGATTTGCCCATTCAAGTCATGGTGTTCCTGGACCCAGTCCTCTTGTAAGTCCACACACAGCTGCTGTCCCTCCTTTCAAGAGATTCAACCATACATTTTATGTAGAACAGTCTTCTTGCTTCTCTCTGCCTCATAGACCATATTTCCCACTATCTAGAATTCTCAGCAGTCAATTCCTGGGCCCAAACTGGCTCTCAGAGTGGATACCTGCTGGAACAGAGAAGAGGAGAGGACATTGAATCTTGAAGATATAAAAAATCCAAGGGTTTCAGATCTCCCATGCAATAAATTCAGAGAGTGGGACCCATCTTTAGATGGCTCCTCATGGCATTGATGAATTTCTTGCAAAGTGCAGAGGATTTCTTCTCTCTTGATAGCTTGCTATGTAGATCCCAAGTTTCTTTTTGTTCTAAAGCATCATATTTTGGAGTTTTGCCTGTCACTGACTCCCTGTGTTTGCACTCCAGAACTTTTCTATGACCCCTACCTCAACATGCAGCTGCACATCTTCCATTTTGGTTAAGTCTCATAGAGCAGTAAGTGAGCCTTGAGTGACTCTAATCTATCATATTCAGGAGTTCTTGATTCCAGTTTTCTCCAAATTTGCATTTAGGTGACATACAGATAAGAAAGCATTTGGTGGATGGAGTCTTATTGTAGGAGGCTAGGATTAGATAATCAGTATGTGATGTTAGTATGTCTTTTTTATTGACAGATGACTAGGATATCCACTTCTCTGGAGACAAATTTGGTTCCTTGAAATGTTATCCTGATGAAAGAAAACTTTGTAAAACACCTTTTTGCAGTTCATTCAAGCACTTAAATGTGAATTGGTAAAGTATTCTGAATTATTACTGTTATTTTTTCACTCAGTACTTCAAGAAACTGAGAAAGGGAAAAGGGCAAATTGTTCATGTGTTTGCTTTCCCTTGAGGGGATGAAAAAGCAGTATGGGGCCCACTGAATAGCTGAAGAGACTAATTTATTAATTTTTGCTGAGAATTTCTTATTAAAGCATGGACACCTTGTGTTTAGTGGTATAATGGAAAGATAAATTAATTGCCTAATTTAAGAGATAAAAAATTACTTATATGTGTATTCATCCACACATAAGTAAATGAAAACTGTTCTCTTTTCTTTAAAAAAGGAACTCAGAAAAAAACTTCAGTGTAGGATTTTGGGGTTGGGACATTCAAACCAGAGTCTATTGTTGATCCAGTAATGTTAAGCACTGTACATGAAGTAGTCAGGAGAACCATTGAAGAGGATGTAGTAACCAAAAATGTATCAAGCAATACTGTGCTAAACAGGGATACAGTTTTATAAAGGACATAATGGTGAATTGAATGTTCAATTGAATATTTAATGATGACAGTTTGTGGGTAGAAGAAATACTGTGGATATCGGAAGAAAAAACACTTTGAAATAATGTAAAACTCTAAAGATGTGTGCATAAACAAAATGAAATTTTGGAATAAACAATTGTGCTTAAATATCTCTATATTATTAATATAACCATATTTGGGTGGTTGAATATTTTAAGTAAATTGCCTTTTTTATTTTTAAATGAGTTGATTCAAGTAAAACACTTTGAACATTGCTGAATGTATAGTAAAATACTCAAATATTAACTGTTATTATTATTGTTAATTCTCTTTCATTTGTGAATCACAAAATAATCAATTTAATACTAGGACATGTAGTAGACTGAAGGTAGAATAAGAAAAGTAGAAAATACTTTAATAATTATAGCTTCATAGAAATTATGTTCTTATGTTTAACTGATATTTTAGTCATTTTATGTTTATATAAATGACATGGGTATAATTCCAAGTTCTAATTTGAAGGTTTTTGAATTATGAAGGTTTTCACACCATTGGACCTTTTTCACAGTTCCTGTTTACAATCTATTTAGAAGTACCCTGTCCAGCACAGTGGTTACAGACCACATGTAGCTATTGAGAACTTGAAATGGGACTGGTCTGAATTGAGATACTGTAAGTCTAAAATAAACATTGGATTTCAAAGACTTAGCATGGACAAATGAAAGTAAAATGACTTCATAATTTTTATATCGATTTATGTTGCAGTGGAAACATTGTAGTTATATGAAATTAAATAGAATATACTGTTAAAGTTTACCTCTTTGTTTTCAGTGTTCTGCCAGAAAATTTTAAATGACCTATGTGTCTTGCATTGTATTCCTTTTGAACACTGCTGCTCTAGCAATTTCTCATCTAAGATGATCTTTTATGAGAAACCTGGGATTCTAGTTCTTTTCAGTCTTTACTAGTTGTGTTGCTGTCAGTTACTTAACTTCTCTAGAGTTCAGTTTCCTCAGGGTAAACTTTATTTCTTTACCTAATATAGATAACAATATGTCTTGTATCTCTCTCACTGAATTATTGAGGATTAGCAGAAAGAATTTGGCAGTTCTACAGCATTCTACAGATACATGTCATTTCAAATCAGAACTATGTAATGACTAGAAAAGGTTGAAGGATACTTAGTGGGTCAACAAAATCAATAATGAATCATTTTTTTTTTTTTTGTCTTTTACTTGTTTATTTTTTGCCTTTAAAAAAATGTTTGCTTTTCACATTTTTTCTCATTCATTATGCTGCTAATATTTAAAAAGAAATTTTATTCTTTTCAAATACTATAGCAAACTTCCAGGTTTCTGTGATAGACTTTTTTTTGAAGCCTAGATGATGAACTGGATTCTTTCCATGATTCGAAGAAAAAAACAGAAGAAGTGATTGAGAATGATCATAGGGTTAGTACCTCCAAAATAACCAGTCTTTTAAAGATATGTAAAAATGTAAACAAAAGAAATATATATATGTAAGTATTTTTTATTTAAATAGTAATTTGGGGGCTGGGGCTGTGGCTCAACAGCAGAATGCTTGCCTAGCATGTGTGAAGCACTGGGTTCACACCTTAGCACCACATAAAAATAAAATAAAGGCATTCTATCCATCTACAACTACAGAAAAAATTTTTAAATAGTAATTTTGTTAGTACACATTAAACTTGCCTCTTAATAATAACACTGGATGTTAGTAGAATTTCTGTTTTCTGGGTATTTCTGTGTTCTGAATTTTTGTAAACCATGAGATGGTCACTGTGCTTTTTATTAACTAGAGAAGAGAAAAGTGAACTTCATTATTTTCCAGTTGTATGCCTGTGTTTTCCAAACTTCTCAAGATAAGTTAGTAAAAATACTTCTGTGTTGCCTTCAATTCTTTTTCATGTCAGTGTTTGTTAGAAACTGGGGAAATGATTGTGGTACTGTTTTCCTAACCCAAATATTTTGAGAAAAGAGTACAGATTACTTATTGTATGTCTTCCTTGACACTGAACTAGTAGCAACTCTCTGTGTACCTGTCTTCCTTTCATAGGTTTGTCAGGATTTCATGCAGAGGCAAGCAGTGATGAAGTCTTTTGCCTTTTGACTGTAAGAATTCCAGCACTGTTGTTGATTCTCTCTTTTTTTTCTGCAAATATGTTGTCTGCACACAATAAATATTCACTTTCCCCTTTCTCCCCTCTCCTTCATCCCCTTTGTCATATAGATCTCAGTGTTTGAGGACAACAAAGATTTCTTCAGCTTGGACTTGGGTCTTACCACTGAAAACATACATTAAACTATTTTAAAAGCTAAATGTATGTGAAAGTTGACCAAAAATATAATGAGTGCTCAGATCAGAAATTGGTGAGGTGGGAACTTGGAGAGGCAAGCAAAACACTGACTGGGTCTTACTTTTGTGTATTTACTGAATTGAATGACATGAAACTTTTCTTTCTTAAAAATTATTTCAGGGTCTGTTTAAGATGATGGGCTCCTTTAAGCTAATGCAAGTTAAACCACTGCTAGAGAGCATTTTGTGCTCTAATTATTAGATGAAAATGAATTCTGATGGTACAGTGTTGGCAGGAACATGAAGTAAGAGCAACTTACTTATCCACTGCCTTTGGGAGTAAATTAATGTAACCACTTTGGAAGAAAATGGCATGAATAGTAAAGTTGAACCTGTGCATATAGCATACTACATATATGCTACAGTCATATGCCCCAGAAAAACTCTTGGACTTGTGTATCAGATGCATGACTGTGTAGCAACTATATAGCCAAAGCAGCTCAAATATCCCTCTGAGGGAGAAATCTGTCATGTATTTATAAAATAGGATGAAGTTATGAAAATTTTTGAACTCATCATTCTGAAATCATAATGGGTAGATTTCAGAGAACTTATTACTCTTTAAAGAAGGAGGTTATAGAAATTATTATAGACATATAGTTGAAATTGGACAAAACAAGAAAGAAGTGTGTGTGTGGGTATGTTTTAAAATTGCTTTAATATTTCTTTTACTTTAGACAACTTTTGTTACAAATATTAACTCATTAATTTTATAAATTAATGGGTCTCACTGACTTTCTCATACACGTGTGTATCATGTTTTAATTGGGTAAACCCTCCCAACTACTTTCTCTTACTCTCCTCTTTCTTTCACTGTTTTTCTTCCCCTTCCCTAAAATACCTTCTCTAATTTCAGATTATCTTTTTTTCTAACAGTTTCCATGTATGAAGAAAAAAATGTGACACTTAACTTTCTAAGTTTGGCTTATTTCACTTAACATGAGAAACTCCAGTACCATCGGCTTTCCTGCAAATGACATATTTGTTTCTTTTTATGACTGAATAATATTCTATATGTATATGTCATATTTTCTTTACCTATTCATCTATTGACACCACCTAGGGTGATTCCTTAAGTTGGCTATTGTTAGTAATGCCACAATAAAAATATGTATAAAAATATCTTTTTTGTATGCTGACTTCATTTCCTCCAGAAATATAGCCAGGAATGCTATCTAGTTGCATCATATGGTAATTCCATTTTTAATTTTTTAGGAACCTGCATGTTGTTTTCCATAATGACTATAGTAATTTACATTCACACCAATAATGTGTAAGTGTTCCTTTTTCACGTCCTTGTCAGCATTTGCTGTTTTTGGTTTTTTGACTAGCTGTTTTGACTAGGCAGGGTGGGATATCAGTGTAGTTTTGATTTGCATTTCCCTAATGGCTAAAGATATTGAGCACTTTTTCACATATTTATTGGTCATTTGTATTTGCATTTGAGAAGTGTCTGTTCAGGCTCTTTGCCCATTTATTGATTGGATTACTTGCTCTTTTGTTGATAACTTTTTTGTGTATCTAATTCTGGATGTTAATCTTCTGTCAGATGAATAGTTGGCAAATACTTTCTGCCATTCTGTATGATCTCTTTTAAGTCTCTTCTTTCTTTTGCTGTGTGGAAGCTTTAACATTTGGTGTAATACCATTTATCAATTCTTGCTACCATTTGCTGAACTATTAGGATCTATTTTGAGTTGATATTTGTATAGGGTGAGACATAGAGGTCTAGTTTCAATTGTCCACATTTGAATACCCAATTTTCCCATTACCATTTATTGAAGAGGCTATCTTCTTTCCAATGTGTTTTTGGCTACTTTGTCTGATTCTTGAAAAAGTAGAATCAGATAGCTATAGAAGCATGAGTTTATTTCTGAGTCCTCTAATTCCATTGATTTTTGTATTTCTTTTTTAGGTCAATACCATGATATTTTTGTTACCATCAAAATACATTCTAGCATATTTGAAATCAGGAATCATGATGCCTCTAGCCTTGCTCTATAATTTTTCCTCAGGATTTCTTTGGCAACTTTGGGTCTTTTTTGCTTTCTTCTGAATTTTAGGATTTTTTTCCCTATTTCTATGAAGAATGTCATTGGTATTTTGATTGGAATTGCATTGAATTTGTAGATTGCCTTTTGATAATATGGCCATTTTATCAATGGTAATTCTCCTAGTATATGAACATGGGATGTCTTTTCATCTTTATCTAAAAAGATAGAAAAAGTTTGCACCTGTGTAAATACGAGGCTCTTCCCAAACTGCCCTCAACCCCTCATAAAAGCCACAAAGAATTTTCATCTCATCTCTTATCTTATCTGTAAAAGCCAGGTGGCTGACCCAAAGAGCAAACTTAAAGATAATGACTACCCTCCTCTCGGAGGTCAGGGAGACCCAGAACTTTAACATGCTTTGTATATGATTTTATATGTTAGCCAATTAAAAGAACACTGTAAACTGCTTGCCTTTCATTATAACAACACTGCTAAGCAAGGTCTTGGGGCCTCTTAGTGTCACCGGTTGCTAATAGATGACTCTTTGTTGCTTGCATTGATCATGGTCTCTGGTGGTCTTTGTGGGGGTCTCGAGCTGCTGGGCACAACAATCTTCTTGTGTCTCCAGTTTCTTAAACATTTTGTAATATTTACTGTAGAGGTATTGTTGCCTCATAAATAAGGACTTTTTAGATATGTGACAGAAATTAAAAAGAAAAATAAGGCAATAATTAACATTGTATTTGGACTTCTTGTTAGTTTAATTACAGAGAAGGGAATGTGTTAAGCTTCTGAAGTGATAATCCATTTCATATTCTAGGCAGTTAATACATAGTGTTCTCATGCATTTGAAAATAATTAAATCTGAAATAATTTCATACTTAGAGAAAAGTTGCAAGAAGGATTCCTGTGTACTTTTAACCCAACTTTTCTAAATGTTAACATTTTACTGTATTTGCTGTATCATTCTTTCTTTCTTGAAATTTTTCACAATACTGTAATTTTATACTTAAATTTTTTTTTTCTTGAAGGTTACTTTGAGACTATTTGGAGCTATAATAAAGTTTATAATTAAAATTTTATTTACTTTGTAAGTTGACCTGCCAACAGATAGGGCCTCATCAATACCTTGGACTGAATGTTGCGACGTCAGTGACTCTTCTTTGAAAAGTGCCAGCTGTCCAAAATCCAAAGTGTCAAACAAGCAGACTTTAATTCCACATCAGATAAATCAGGTATATGTTGAGTTATTTCAAATACATCTGAAACTGCAAGTAAGATCTAAATACTGATTTGAGAATTTAGAAGTATTTATATTCTAAGTTCCAAGTATTTGCAAAATTTGAGTACAATTTTAATTAGTATAGATAAGTGGTTAAGGCAAGGTCAGAAGGAACAAACCAATTTGTAGGAACTGTTGAGGGAGAAGATGTAGAGACTGAAAGAAAAATATTGTTAGTAGTGATTTTATTTGTAGGCATATGTCTTAGGCTTCAGATTATCCTGTGTTTTATGTTTATCTTCATCCCATCCCTTTCTTCAGAAACAAATCTGCTGGTAAAGTGTGCTTTTTGAATTAGGTGTTTGAGATTCATTGTTTTAAGTATTACATAGTATGGAGTTTCCTTGTCAACTCAAACTGAAAAGTATTTTTGAACCTTCTTGCAGTTTATCTTTTCTTTGGTGTTTGTTTCTAAAGGGTGGGATTTATATATTTATCACATTTCCACTAGGAGTACAGAAAGAAACACATGTAATAGTTTTTGTTTGTTATTCTTTTCATTGGAAATACCCTTGAAATTCCCACTTGAAATACACTTGAAATATCCAAAACATTTTAAAAACCAGTAGTTAATTTGTTAAATTATTTCATGTTGTAATAATGTAGCATTTCAAAGGAAAGTTTTTCTTAGCCTGAATCACTAGGAAAAAATTTAGAGAAAGACAAAATCTGGTCCTTGACATAGAGGTAGTATTTAGAGAGAACAATGGAAAGGTCAATTGAGGTACAAGGAATTAAGAGATGAGGGTTGTTTGGAAAGGAGTGATTGTCATATTGTGAACTTAGCTGCCTGTCTGGGAAATAAAATAGTGAAAACTGAGGTTAGCTGTTTTATAGGTCTTTTTAATCAAAGAAGCGACAGTAGAAATACTTTTGATAATACTCTATAGAATAAAAAAGAAGCAAGTTTGCAAGGATAGATCATATATAGTAAACAATAAAGAAAATATTTTTAAAAAGTAAGGTACAAGGGATTAATCTAATTTCTTTAATCTTTAGACTGACTTTAAAATTTATTTTGTAGTGTTAAGAGGAGTTGTTAAGCATGTACTTTTTTTTTGCTTTTACTATTAAAAAGGACTTTTTCTGACAAAAGTTTAATAGGAACATGTACGTGATCCAATTTTTATGCCATAGTAGAATAAGCACCAAACAGGCACCTTTAGATAGGATACCTGGAATTCTCTGAACAGCCATTATTAATACTCATTCAAGGCTTCTAACTTGACAGTATTTGTCCTCATGTAGTCACCATTCCAGTTTTGTTCTGTTTCCCACTAGTTGTCATCTCCCCACATTCATCCCAATATTTAAGGGACCACATCCCTGCAATAGATCTTGATCATGTCTGTCACCATTTAATTTCAGTGATAATTTCTTGGCTATAATTTTTTTCAATTTGTTGGCTATTCAACAGACTCAGAGATGCTTTGAAGTGGAATTGGTGGCCTCCAAGCATATACATTTTTGTTTCACTGTTCATTGAATGTATTCAATAAATATTTGAGTACCTATTAATATGCATTTGTGCTGAGTAAAATATAAATGCCTCTTGCTACATGTAGCTTATTAGAAGTAGTCATAAGCACCCATATAATTATAATTTTATAAACTTAAATGAAGGAATAACAGATCTATACTGTAAGTATCTGATGGGGGAGATTGTGATTGAGATTGGAGGAGATTGAGGTAAGATTTTTCTGAGAAATTAACATTTAAGTTAAATCCTGAAAAATCAGTAGTCCTGAGAAATGAGTAGAGGTTAGCCCAGTGAAAGATATAGATTCTACACTGAGACATTCCAGTATGAGAAATTTCTGAGGCATGATAAGTTAACATATTTATTCAAAGAAAATGTAGTAAGTAGCTCTGAAGATTTTTAATGCATGAAATTTGCAAAATCTAATGTGTATTTATGTAAATGTCTCAGAGAATGACAGGGGTATAATTTGAGATACCAGAGAGCATTCTACTGCAGGATACCAGGTAAGAAATAAGGGTGACTTGGACTGGGGTGGTAGCAGAGGAATAAAATAAAGGTTATTGTAGAGGTAAAATATTCTGGAATTGGCATGATGAATTCAATGAAGTATAGGAAGACTAAAGTAAGTAGGTTTGATTCTCACATTTCTGGTTTGTATGGTGTGGAGAAAGAATGGATTTAAAGAAGAAGAGCAATATTTCAGTTTGAAATGAGTCAGGTTCAAATGTAAAATATATTAACCTGGATATTAGAAAGTAAATAGTGGGTGATTATCTATTCTGGGAGTTATCTATGTGCTAGTGTTCTATCACTGTTACAAAATACCAGAGATAATCAACTTATAAAGGGGAAAATTTATTTTGGCTCATAGTTTTAGAGATTTCAGTTCATGATTGATTGGCTCCATTGCTTTGGGTGGGTGGCAAGACAGTACATATGGGGCAAAAAAACAGTACAGGAACATGGGGCAAAAAAACACTGCTCACCTCATGGCCAGGAATCAAAGGACAGAGGCATCAGGGTCCCACTATCTCCTTCAGTGGCACATACTCAGTGACCTAAAGATCTTTCTTTAGAACCCAGGTCATAAAGATTCCACAAGCTCCCACTTAGTGTCATTCTGTGGACCATGCCTTTAATACACAGACATTTGGGGGACAGTCAGCATCCTGTCTTTCTGTTTCTATACAGATACAGAATTTCTCCCTACATCAAATCTCATACAAGATGGGACTAAGCAGACCCTTTCCTTTGAACAAACATCTAAACGTACTCATCAAAATAATCCAACTGTTGTCTGACCAAGATTTTTTCATCAAAATAAAAACTAGGAAAATAATGAAGTCCAAAATCAGTTTCAACTTGGTTTGTTTTCTAGCATATTTCTTCATTCTCATTATAATTCAATTCAAGTACTCTTAAGAACCAATCACTATATGCCAACCACTAAACAAGATATTATGAGGTACCTAAAAAAATAATAATGTCAGCACTAGGTATTTCATAGACAAATTTTATTCAACCTCTCTACACATTTCTTGAAAAAAGGGTCAAAGAGAATGGAGAGTGAAAAATAATATAAAAAATTTTAATTTGAATAAAAGAGAAGATGGTGATATTAACAACTAAAATAGGGGCCAGTAACAGTGGTACATGCCTGCAATCCCAGTGGCTTGGGAGGTAAGACAGGAGGATTGGAAGTTCAAAGCCAGCCTCAGCAACTTAGTGAGGCCATAAGAACTCAGCAAGACCCTGTTTCTAAATAAAATACAAGTGGTTAAGTGCCCCTGAGTTCAATTCCCAGTTCAAAAACAACAAGAACAAAAATAAGCAAAACTAAAATAGGGAATGTTTAGGAATTTTAGGTTAAAAATCATTAGTTCTGGGGTTGGGGATATTTCTCACTAGCACACACAGGTTCTGAGTTAGAACCCCAGCACCAAAACATTAACAACAACAAAAAAGATCATTAGTTCTCTTTAGAATATGTTAAATGAGAGATGAGAGTAAGTCATTTCAGTGAATATACTCAGCAAACAACTGGTGATAAAAATGAAGCATGTGTGAGAGATGGGTTAGTAGTATAGATACAGAAATTAGAAGGTCCTAGAGGAGAATGGACATTATTAGTCACAAGAAAAAAGGTCCTTGTTCAGGAAAGGTACAGGGAAAGAAACACATAAGACAGAAAGAGATAAAAATGCAAGTGAAATCTCAGGTGGATGAATCCCCAGTACCAACCAGGAAAGCTGCAGTTAGGCATCAGAGGCTGGAGAGTTGTAAGATCTAGCAAAATCCTAAAAACTGGATTGTCTCATCAACCCTCAGCAGTACAAAGTACCCCATCACATCTGTCTCAATTCTTCCACCTTGTGACACTGCCATTTAATACCTGAGTCTTTCTTAGCTTCTATTCCCCTCTTCTAGTAATTACTGACTGACTCTCTTGGATCCTTACATCAAGTTTCTGAGATGTGATCACTAGCCTCCCATTTTGGAATCATCAAATCATCTATGTCATTGGCAGCCCTACAAAATGGCTGACTCTGTAACAAAGTCTTACCATGATCCAATCAATTATGACCATGAATAAAAAGTTAGGTCCTATTGGAGAGAATAAAGGCATATAACCATCCTTGTATAAAGCACAGCCTAAGAATGGGGAATTTTCTTTTCTTTTTATTTTTAATCTTTATTACTTTATTTTTATAAGATAATGAGGATTGAACCTAGTGCCTTAAACATGCAAGACAAAAGTTCTACCACTGAGCTACAGTCCCAGCCCCTTTCTTTTCCTTTTTTTAATTGGCTGGGGTATATTCTTTCAGTAGACTGTGGGATAGCAGGAAAAATTTCTCAACTATTTGGGACATCTACTGATATGTAAAAACCACATGGGAGGCATGGCATAGTATAAGTAACAATTGTTATTATGGAGAATTTAAGATGAAACATCACAAAACTATACAAATGTTTCATTACTTCAGGACACTGAATCATAACTTAAGAATTTAATTAGATACTTAAGAATAATACTTCATTACAATGTTGTCCTATTTGTGAACATACACCAGTGGTAGAGCAAATGTCTGTCTAGCACACACATGGCTTTGGATTTGATCTCTTGCACCCTTCTTGCCAACACACACAACAATCTAAACAGCCAGGTGCAATGGCATGGACCTGCAAGTTCTAAATACATGGGAGGCTGATATAAGAGCATCATTTGAACAATGGAGATTAGGGCCATACTGGGCAACAGAAAGACACCAACTTTGTATTTTTTTGGGAAAGATAGAAGAGTACCAGGGATTGAACTCAGGGGTACTCAACCACTAAGTCATATTACCACCACTGTTTTCTATTACATTTAGAGACAGGGTCTAAGTTGCTTGGCACCTTGGCATTTTTGAGACTGGCTTTAAACTAGAGATCCTCCTGCCTCAGCTTCCCAAGCCACTGGGATTGCACATTTGCATAACCAAGTCCAGCAATAATCCACTTCTTTAAAGAAAAAGTAAACTGTTTTGAATATGCCAACCCTCCCAGGTCTCAACTTTTTCTCATCTTGTCATCAACTCAATTGGCATAGTTCAACAAGCACCAGTTGGACACACAAGCATACTACACTCAAATTTTCAGCATGGACATGCAGTCAAATTTAGCACTGCTTCACCGGTCACCTGAATTTCTTAAGAGTAGTTGTCCTCTGATGAGTCAACTCTCACGAACTCAGAGGATAGATCATTCTCAAGAGTATGCTCATGGGGGTGTATCATCAGCAAGTACTTGAAGAAGATGCTGCTCACCAGGTTGCAAATAGCAGGAGCAACAAAATGACAACTGCATTAGTCTTTGGAAATTACCAGGTTTCTTGGGCACACTCCAGATGCTGTGCAACTGCAGTGGACTTGCACAGCAAAGAACTTTCCATGACAACCTCAATGTCATCTGGAAAATTAATAGGTGAAGACCAAAGAGAGCCTCACTTGGCCCTGGCTTTTCTCACTCAGTTTTCTTTGGCATCGGATTGCAAATGACTAAAAGTCAAATTGTATGATTTAAGGGTGTATATGGGTTTGCTCCTGCTGACAGCATTCAGGAGGAACAGGGGGAATTTGCAAAGTAGTCTCCAAGTATCAATGGAGGTCAAGTGTCAAGAGGAACAAAGCCCTTTTATAGACTGTTGTTATTATGGATGGAGTTTCTGAAGAGATACAGTGCAGAATTGGGTGAAGGATATGGTGTTCTCATGTGCACCATGGTTCTGGGAATGAGTGGATTGTGCTTATAGGGCAAGAATGACACAAGAAGTTCTATTTGAAAGAAGTCTCACTGAAAGAAGGAAAGTAGAGACACTAGGCACATGGTGTTTTGGTGGTGGATATTGACAGTCCAAGAAAAAGAAAAGATGCTAAAATTTTAAAAGTCATGAGGATACAATTGTCTTTCTGACTAGGGCCTATCACACTTTTGGATGTTCTTTAAAGTGTCCTCTTTTGATATTCAACTTTTGCCCATTTAGGTTATTCATGTTTGCTATTGAACCCGATGGTTTTGACTAAATGTCTGATATTAAGGAACTCTCTTGTTTTCAAAACCCATGATTCAGTGCTGCAAATCTCATTGTGAAGTAGTTTACATTGAAGGTCAAAGGAGTAGAGGTTATGGTGGAAGTAAAGCCTGTCCTCAGAGGTCTTGTGCTAAAACAACTAAAAATCAGCATAGAGAACATCAGCAGTCCCTTGCAAGCAACAGAAAAGAGCCAGGAATTGGCAAAGGCATTGATGTCCTTGCAAGGGGAATTAAGGTCAGTCAAGATGGTTGCTCACACAATGATCTGACACTAACTCCTCTACCTGTACAGTATGATGAAGCTGAAGAAATGTCCTGGAATTTGGACATACACCTTCAACAAAGCCCATTTTGTTAGTGTCCCTTCAATAAAGTTGTTTTCAGCATGAAAACTCTTCTGCTTTTCAGTCCACCTAAAGGTCCTTACTCTTCCTTTTGGAGTATTGAGACTTGAAGCTTAGTGCCATTCCTCTTTCAGCATGATGCATGTTCACCTATGGTATTCTATCCTGTGAAAATGTGTTCATCATGCCAAGAGCAGGCTCTTGCTTCATCCATTGGCTTGTTCTCTGCATCTTACAGGGGCTGGTAATAGGACTCTTGTCCATTTCTCAGAGGGCCTGGTGCCACAGAGGCACTCATCTGGTCAAGAGAATGAACCCTTGTGTGAACAGACATTGGCTAGGTATTTCAGCATCTGAAGGTGAGTTGAAGGACCTCAGGAGAAATCACAGCAGGACAAATTCTGAGTGCAGACAAGTTGTAAGGCAGCATCCAAGGTGGTTTTCCCTGGCAGGTGGAGTGAGCATTGAATATCTCTTCATGCCTGGCATTTCCCTCCTGTACTCCTACCAACATGCTGAGTGAATGACTCCCTGGCCTCCTCATGATCCATCACAACAGCCACCCACCTCCACTTGGAAGATCACACCACTAGGTTGCAAATGGCTCCTGTTAGGGCAATCTCAGAAAGGAGGGGCAAATGACCAGACTGGCTGTGTCATTTCCTTATTCAAGGAGCACCTAAACTAGGGTGCTGCGATGCACACACCCATGCCCTGATCTGTCAGCAGTCATCAAGCCGTGTGCCAGCTAGGGCCCTAGGTGAGTTACCTGGCTTGGCCTGGTGTTCACAGAACTGGAGGAGTCTAGTTTCAGAGGACAATGCCGATGGGGCTGGTAGTAACCTGGTTGAACCATTTATCTTCATGAAGTTTCCGTCCATGTCCGGTCCACCAGATCTTGTTGGGACTCACTGCCCACAGCAGGATCTAGGTGACTGGGCTGTCATGATGTCCAGTTTGGCCATACCAGCACAGCGCTACATAGCAAGTCTGGTGGGCAGTGTAATCTGTCAGGCTTCAGTGGGGTAGCCTGTCCTGCCTGGACCTGTAAAGATACATGGCCAATCAGCTGCACCCCACACATCCCATAGCTCCACTTCAAGTGGGAAAAGAGGTTAGGATCCCATTTCTTGAAAGAGCAGGCCCCTGGCCCTCCCTCCCTTCCTCTTTCCTTTTCATCATTGTGGAGCAGGCAATTCTTTTCAATCGCGGTCTGAATCGGCCAGGACCAGAAACCTCTCTGGTTGCTATGGGAACTGTGATGCCACCACACTCTCAGACCACCCTTCTGTTACCTCAGGTGCTGTCTTAGGTGCAGGCAGAGTTCCCTGAAGTCACTCGTCAAATCCAGGTGGCATAAGACCCTAGAAAGCCTCTGGGGAGAGAGAAAGTGAGTGCTCCTACCGGAGACTAGAACCTATATGCCCTTCACACCTGCCAAGCCAGAATTCTGCCCCTTCCACTGAGAATACAGTCACTCTCCCATCTTGTGCTCTCATGGCATAGGAGCACTGGAAACTAAATTTGAGTTCATTTTCAGAGAGGACCAGATTGCATTTGAAGGACTGAGAGATCCTGGATATGACATTCAGCCATTTATCTCATTCCATTGAATCTTGACATAAAGAGCTGCAAACATAACTAGTGGCAGATGGACATTGGATGAGCAAGTTGTTTTTTTTTTTTTTTTTTTTTCCTGCCACCATATATCAGTCCTTGGACCCCAGACCTGTGAAAAATCACCACTTCTCTTTGCCTGTTCAAATTTACTGACAAGGTCTCGCTGTGTTCCTGAGACATTCCCAAACTTAGGGAAAATGGCTTTGCCCAGGAGAAACACCTTCCTCTACCTCACCCATAAATGAGATGGTATGGAAGATCCAGCAGCTCTACCAGCTTGTGCATTTTGCACAGATATCTCCTGGGTAGAAATTGTCCAAGGAAAATGCCAGGAGAAAAAACAGGACTGAGGAAGGAATGAGTGGATTGTTATTTGAATGGCTAGGAATCCAGCTGGGAATGATCCCAGAAGTCTCCCTTGATAAAAACAACTGGAGCAAATTGTGATTCCCATATAGGCCTGCCTCTCCTCCTACTGCTCCCTGGCCCCCATGCTCACTGACATATTTTTCTGCTCCTTGATCAGCTACAACCCTTTTCCTTCTTCAATAGACAGGGATAAAGTTTTCCCCTCATGTTGCACATCTAGATTTCAGTCTTGACTTGCACCAAATATTCATTGCAGGATTGTTGTGATAAGGAAGATGAAGAGCTCCTTAGGAACTCATTGGACTTATTTGGAGCTAGGTTTTCTGCAGAGTCTTTGAGAGAATCAGACCAGCAGGGGATCTATAGGGTACATCAAAATGTCCCCTGCAAAGCTGAAGAGATAGCTCCTCTTGGAGAATGCTCAGCTAGCATGCGGAAGAACCTTGGTTTGAATCCCTGGACCCTCAAACAGGGTGGGGACAGAAAAACTCTTTTGAATATGCCAACAGTCCCCTATCATCATTTTTTCCCTCTTTTCACCAACTGAATCAGCACACTTGAAAAAGTACCAGTTGGACACGCAAAACTTTTCCAATCAGACTTTCAGCATAGAGCTGTAGTTAGAGGTAGAAGTGCTTTCACGGTCACTAGCATTTCTTACTAGGAGATTTTTCTTGCCATAAGTCAACTCATAGGAACTCCTAACTTAGCTCCTTCTCATGAGTACCCTCATGGGGTTATATCATCAGCAAAGTCTTGAAGAAGACGATGCTCACCAGGTTGCAAATGGCAGGATTTTCCAAATGACATGACACTAGTCTTTGGCAAATACCTGGCTTCTTGGGCACATTCCAGATGCTGTGCAATTGAAGTGGAGTAGCACAGCTCAGAACTTTCCATGTGCACCTCCATGTCATCTGGAACAGCAAGAAGTGAGGACCAAAGACAGCCGCACTTGGTCCTGGATTTTCTCACTCAGTTTTCCTTGGCATTGGACTGCAAATGACTTGATGTCAGTTTGTATGATTCAGGGGTGCATACAGGTTAGCTCCTGCTGAGAGCATTCAGGAGTAACTGGGGGAATTTGCAACCTAGACTCCCAGTTCCATTGGAGGTCCAGTCCAGAGGAATGAAGCACTCTTTTAGACTGTTGTTAATTTGGATGGGGGTACTGAAGAGATGCAATGTAGAATTGGGTGAAGGTAATGTTGTTCTCATGTGCACCAGTTTTTTGACTGAAGGGATTGTGATTTCAGGGTCAAGAAAGACACAAGAAACCCTCTATGAAAAAAGTCAAACTGAAAGAAGGAAAGGAGAGACAATAGGTACGTGGCATGTGGGTGGTAAATATAGCCAATCCAAGAAATAAAAAGGATGCTAAAATTTGAAAATGCTTGAGGATAAACTCTTCCTGCTCACTAAGGCCTATCACACTTTTGGCTGCTATTTAATGTGTCCTCTTGGATATCAAGTTTTGCCCATTTCGGGTATTCAAGTTTGCTATTGAACCCAATGGTTTTGACTAAATATCTGATATTGATTGAGGTGCACTCTTGATCTCGAGAGCCATGCTTCAGGTCTGCATATCCCAAAGTGAGGTCGTTTTCATTGAAGGTCAATGGAGTAGAGGATGTAGGATAAAGAAAGCTTTTCCTCAGAGGCCTTATGCTGAAAAAACTAAAAATCAGCATATATATTATCAGCTGTGCTTGCATGCAATAGGAAAGAGCCAGGAATTGGCAAGGGCATTGATATCCTTGCAAGCAAAATTAGGGTCAGTCATGATGGTTGCTCACAGAATGATCTGGCACTGACTACCTTCTCTACCTCTACAGTATGTTGAAGCTGGAGAAATGTCCTGGAATTTGGACATACACCTTCAACAAAGCCCATTTTGTTAGTGTCCCTTCACTAAAGTTAGTTTCCAGCACCAACACAATTCTGTTTTTCAGGCCCCTCCAGAAGGTCCTTACTCTTCCTTGTGAAGTATTCAGCCTTGAAGGTTTGTGCCATTCCTCTTTCAGCACAATGCATGTTCACCTATGGTGTTCTGCCCTGTGAAAATGTGTTCATCATGCCAAGAGCAGGCTCTTGCTTCATCCATTGGTTTGTGCTCTGCATCTTACAGGGGCTGGTAATAGGACTCTTGTCCATTTCTCAGAGGGCCTGGTGCCACAGAGGCACTCATGTGGTCAAGGGAATGAACCCTTGTGTGAACAGACATTGGTTAGGTATTTCAGCATCTGAAGGTGAGTTGAAGGTCCTCTGGAAAAGTCACCTAGGTCTCATTCTGAGTGCAGTCCAGTTGTAAGGACGTATCCAAGGTGGTTGTCCCTGGCAGGTGGAGTGAGCACAGAATATCTCTCCTTGCCTGACAGTTCTCTCCTGTCCTCCTTTCAACATACTGAGTGAATTACTCCCTGATCTCCCTGTGAGTCATCAGAGTAGTCAATCACCTCCACTTGGAAGACCAACTCCCCAGGTTGCAGCTATCTCCTGTTAGGGTAATCTTGGAAAGGAGGGGTAAACCACCAGACTGACTGTGATATATCCCTATTCTAGGAGCACCTAAGGCAGGGTGTTGGGATGCATGCTCCCCTGTCCTGAACTGTCATCAGCCATCATGCCTTGTGCCTTCTAGTGCCCTAGGTGAGTTTCCTGACTCGGTAAAATCCCGTGTGTTCCCAGGCCTGGAGGAGTGGTTTCAGAGGACAATGCCGATGAGGCTTGTACTAAGCTGGGTGACCAACATGTCCTCATCAGACCCCATCCTTGTCTGATCCTCCAGTCCTCATGGGGGCTCACTGCCCACAGCAGGATCTAGGTGACCCAGGTGTCATGATGTCTGGTGTGGCCAAATCAGAACAGCGCCACCTAGCAAGTCTGGAGGGTAGTGTGATCTTTCAGGTTTCAGTGGGGTGCCCTGTCCTGTCTGGACCCAGAACAATCCATGGCTGATCTGCTACCCCCAGACATCCCATAGCTACATTTCAACTGGGCCAAGAATTTAGAGTCCCATTTCTTGAAAGATCAGGCCTCTGACCCTTGCTCCCTTCCTCTTTCCTCTTACCATCATTGCAGAACTGGTGCTTATTCTCATTTGCAGTCTGAAGCAGCCACAACCAGAAACCAGAAACGTCTCTGGTTGCCACACTGCTCTCAGTCCTCTCTTCAATGACCTCAGGCGCTGTCTTAGGTGCAGGCGTGAGGTCACAGAAGCCACTCCTCAACATCCCAGTGACCCAAGAACCAGAGAAAGCCTCTGAGGAGATAGAAAATGCATGCTCCTACTGGAGCCTGGGACCTCCGTGCCCTCCAAACCCGCCGTGCCCAAAGCGTGCCCCTTCCACTGAGAATACAGTCACTCTTCCATCTTTTGCTCTCATGGCATGGGAGCACTGGAAACAAAATTTGAGTCCATTTTCAGAGAGGACCGGATTGCATTTGAAGGACTGAGAGATCCCAGATATGACATTCAGCCACTTATCTCAGTTCATTGAATCTTGAGAGAAAGAGATGAACAAGTGCAGACAGTACTATACTGCTCGCAGAGGTGATTTAACAGTTCCATTCCCCAAAAGACTATTTCATATGAATTTTAGCAAAAAGATATTTCCAAAGTGATATTTTACTACCTCTACATTTAACATACATCGGCACTTCTAAACATCTAGCCAGAGTAGATGTTTCAAGTAAGGACTCAGATTGTCCACTATGTACATGACAGTCTTGAATAAATTGCACACATGTAACAATAGTTCTAATTTAAAAAATGTCTTCAAAATATGAGCATTCTGGCCTGTCACCAACCCAGTGGGCTATAACGCTCAAAATTTCAGAAGACAATCCTTCCTAGGAATTTTAACACAAAACATACAAAATTTGTTTACTAATTCTACTATTGTCATACACTGGCAACCTCTTTAACATCTTGAGAGACTAGACACAGATTAGGATTCATTTGTTCTTTATATACACTATATACACATCAAAGTAAAACAAAACCCACAGACATAAGGTACAAGTCTTAGCTCATGGTAGGCACACCCAAGGACCAGCACACAACTCTGTATGACTCCAAAGGGGGTTTGGCTACTGCCACCACAAAAAAAAAAAAAAAAAGAAAAAGAAATTCATAAGAATTTTAACAAAAAGAAATGTACAAAATGTGTTGTATGTTACCACTTCTACTTTTAACATATATCAGGCACTTTAGAACATCTAGAAAGCCTAGATATTTCCAAGAAAGTACTTAGCATTTTCAACTATCTATACAATAATGAGGAACAAAATGCACACATAAAACAATGGTTAAAATAGGAAAATATCTTTGATATAAAACCAGTCTGCATAGGACCTCCTCCTCCTTATGGTCAAAATCTTCTCCACGTCCTCTAACACACTTAACAAACATGGACAAGTGCAGCTCCAGAGATGGGCTAACAAATCCATTCCCAAGTCACTTGCATAAGACATTTCCAATTTTTAAAAACAAAAGGCCATTTACAAGATGTTATTTTCTAACTCTCAGACCTTGGCAACCTCTTCACATTGAGAATGTTCAGATGTAGCACACGTTTTAACAGGTTGGGGGCAAGTTGAGAGCAACTTTTTCATATTATATACACAGACCTTCTACACATGGCCAGGAAATCTTCCCAGGGTGGTGGCCACTGCACGTGACTACTGCTTCCCTCTGGGAGAACGAACACTAACTGCCCAAAGCCACTAACCGTTCTACCCATCATCATCTTAGGGGGCTTTGCTCACCTTCCAGGACAGTTAAGGCCTTTGTTTGCCTGTCCTGACAAGGCGCAGTCTTGAGGAGTCACACCACACCGCCCGGTTGTGGAAGGCCCTAGTCTGCATGGCTCCTCTGTCCAACAAGTGGCCGAGCTTTCGGGCATCCACTCTTCTCCAAGAGCCCTTGAAGCCCCTGCCAGCCTCTGTGGTGTCTGGGTAGCCACCATTCTTTACATCCCACCATGTCCGCCACCACCCAAAGGTACCATAAACTCTGCGGTGGCTTCAGCTGGGATGAACAGTACTGAGCCCCAAGACCCAGCTGCCCTCAGGGTCCGGGGACTGAGATCCAATAGGTCGCCGCCGCCATCAGGTCATCCAGCCAGGGGAAGAAGCTCGCAGGTCCTTCACATGCTGGGCCAGCCAGTGGGCAGTCACAGCGGGAGCTCCTGAAGACTGCAGGGAAGGAGCCATGGCCTGTCCCAGGGTCCCCAGCTCACCCACTGGCCTGAGGCCAGAGGGCCCCATAGGGTCCAGAGAGCAGGCCAAACTCTGTTTGTCACCATGCTCTCAGTCAGAACTCTCACTGACATATTTTTCTGCTCAGTGATCAGTTGCAACCCTTTTCTTCCTTCAATAGACAGGGATAAAGTTTTCCCCTCATGTCGCACATCTAGATTTTGGTCTTGACTTGTACCAAATGTTCCTTGAAGGATTGTTGTGATAAGGAAGATGAAGAGGTCCTTAGGAACTTGGATTTGTTTGGAGCTAGGTTTTCTGCAGAGTATTTGACAGAATCAGACCAGTAGGGGATCCATAGGGTACATTGAAGGGTCCCCTGCAAAGTTGAAGGGAAAGCTCCTCTTGGAGAGCACTCAGCCAGCATGTGGAAGGACCACGGCTCAAATCCCTGAATCCTCAGATGGGGCATGAACAGAAAAACTATTTTGAATATGCCAACTGTCTCCTCTCATTATTTTTTCCCTCTTTTCACCAACTAAATCAACACACTTGAAAAATAAACTGTTGGACACGCAAGCCTTTTCCAATCAGACTTTCAGCATGGAGCTGGGGTTAGAGATAGCAGTGCTTTCATGGTCACCATCATTTCTTATGAGGAGATATTTCTTGACATTAGTCACCTCACACCCTACTTATTCTAACCCTTTCCACACTTTCATCTTATTGCTCTGAGAATTCCCCTTGTGCATATATGTGGGACACAGGACCAGTAGCCACCACTTTCCCCACATGTCCACTGTCCCTGTTCACAAGCTGTATAATCCTACCAAGCTCAAGCTCAGGAAGCAGATGGGAAGAGATGGTCATGGTGCCCAATGCTGGCATGGACTCAGTCACCCTGCAGTGAAAATAGAGAAGGAGTGTAGTTTGGGGCCTGGCTCAAAGTCGGTGAGAAACTCTGATGCCATACTGCTGGTGGTGGTGTGACTGTGGCCTCCTGCACCAAACACCAGCCCCTCTTGGGCCTTGGTGGTACATCCAATCCTTCAACATGCTGGAGGAGCCAGCACAGTCACAGGCCAGCAGTGTCTCTTCTTCCAGTGGAAGTGCTGCAGGGTGATCATCACTGTCATCCCCTGGCCCAACACAGTCCATAAGGTAGTAGATGTCACTGTGAACTGTGCCATATTCTTGCTTCTTCATGGTACCTGACACTTTGGAAGAAGAACATGCTGAGAACTGGTTTTCCTGATGAACACTGACGGCCACCCTGGCAAACCAACCTTGGGGAAGGCAATGATGACTGTGGTGAGGCAAGAGGTCTAGTTTTGAATCAAAAGATCAGTAAATCCACAGTGTTTTGAATCAAGGCAGGGACTACAATGCCCACCAGGCTCCCAGGAATGTTCCATGATCGCTCAATCATTTGATTGCAAGTCGTTGCACTCTGAAAATTGTCTCATTTGGTTTCCAGTGCTCCTGTGACAGGAGAGCAAAATATGGGAGAATGACTCTATTCAAAGCAGAAGGGTCGGGCTTTGGGCATGGCAGGTGTGAAGGGCACATAGGTTTCAAGCTTCATTAGGAGAACGCACTTTCTCTTTCCCTAGAGGTTTTATCTGGGCCTTGGGTCACCTGCATGTTGAGGAGTGACTTCTGTGACCACCTGCCTGCACTGCAGACAGCACCTGAGGTCACAGAGTGCGGCATGACAGCACAGTGTTGTCACAGTTCCCATGGCAACCAGAGGCACTTCTGGTCCTGGCCACTTCAGAACAAGATTCAAAACAGGCATCCGCTCCTTGGGGATGGAAAGAGAAAAGATGAAGGTAGCAAGGGCCAGGGGCCTGATGGTTCAAGAAATGGGATCCTAAACTCTTGGCCCAGTTAAAGAGGAGATATGTGGTTGTGGGGCACAGCCAAGTGGGCCGTGGATATCTCTGGGTCCTGGCATGACTAGGAACCCCACTGAAGCCTGACAGCTCACAATATCCTCCAGGCCTGCTAGGTGGAACTGCACTTATCTAGCCACACCAGGGATCATGACAACCGGTCACCTAGTTCCTGCTGCGGGCAATGAACACCCATGAGGTCTAGGGGACCAGGCAGGAATGGTGGGCTGTGTAAGGGCACATGGGTCAGCAAGCTTAGCACCAGGCCCAGCTGGCATTGCCCTCTGAAACTGCTCCTCCAGGTCTGGGCACACCCGCAATTCTGCTGAGTCAGGGAACTGGTCTAGGACCCTAGCAGTGCAGCTCCATGGTTCTGGTGCTCCTTGATTTGTGAAACATCATATCCAGTCTGGTGGTTGCCCATCCTTTCCCAGAAAGTCATAACACGAGACAACTGGAACCTGGGGAGTTGGACTTCTAAGTGGAGTTGGGTGGCTGCTGGGATGGCTCATGAGGAGAGTCATGAGGGAGTCATTCACTCAGCATGTTGGATGGAGGACCAGAAGGAGCTGTCAGGCAAGGAGAGTTATTCTGTGCTCACTCCACCTGCCACTGCCAACCACCTTGGCTGCTGCCTTACAACTGGATGCACTCAGAAATTTTTCTACTGTAATTTTTCCAGAGGCCCTTCAACTCACATTGAGATGCTGAAATATCTTGCCAATCTGTGTTCACTCAACGGTTTATTCCTTTGACCAGACTAGTGACTCGGAGGCACAAGGCCCTCTGGGAAATTGGAAGAATCCTATTACTGGCCCCTGTAAGTTGCAGACCACAAGCCAGTGAATGAAACAAGAGCCTGCTCTTGGCATGATGAACACATTTTCACTGGGCATAATACCAAATTTGGATATGGAGCATGCTGAAAGATGAATGATTAGGAAGCTTCAAAGGTGAATACTCAAAAAGGAAGAGTGAGGACATTGGGGGAGACATGAAAAGCAGAAGGATGTGGTGCTGAAAACCATCTACAGTGAAGAGGCACTAACAAAATGGTCACTGTTTAAGGTCTACACCCAAATTCTAGAACATTTCTTCAGCTTCAACATACTCTATCAATACAGGAAGTAGTGCCAGATAATTCTGTAAGCAACCATCATTACTGACCCTAATTCCCCTTGAAAGGATGTCAATGCCTTTGTGAATTCCTGGCTCTCTCTGGTAGCTTTCAAGAGACAGCTGGTGATACATATGTTGATTTGTTTTCTCTGCAAAGACCTATAAGGAAAGGCTTTCCTTACACCACACCACCTACTCCCATGACTTTAAGAGTAAATGACATCATGTTGGGATATGTAAGACTGAATCATGACTCTCACAATACAGAATGGACCACAATATCAGAAATTTAATCAAAACCATCTCTGCTCAAATGTTAAAGGAAAGACCCAGCATGAGTAAAATCCTGAATATCAAAACAGAACAGGTGAAAGCACATCCAAATATGTGACAGGTCTTGCTGAGAAAGAAGAGCCAGAGCTCAGAGCACAGAGCACAGACACAGAGTCCAGAGCACAGAGCCAGAGCACCAAGAACAGAGCACAGAGAAAAGATCAACACCCAGAGTTCAGAGAGAGAGCCCAGAGCCCAGAGTCAAAGCTTATAGCACAGACAACAGGCCCACAGCCCAGAGTACAGAGTCAAAGCAAAGAGACCAGACGCAGAGCACTGATCAGGAGAACAGAGCCAAAGCCCAGAGCACATGCCAGAGTACATAGACAGAATACAGAACACAGAGCCCACAGTACAGAGCACAGAGCACAAAGACCAGAGACTGGAGCACAGACAACAGAGCCCAGAGCACAGAGACCAGAGCACAGAGCACAGAGGTAGAGAACAGAGCAAGAGCCCAGAGCACAGACCCAGAGTTCAGAGACAAAACACAGAGTCCAGAGTAAAGAGTACAAAGCACAGAGCACAGAGACCAGAACACAGAGCACCGAACCCAGAGGCCAGACTCAGAGTACAGAGACAAAACACAGTGCCAAGAGCCCAGAGTACAGAGCACCGAACACAGAGACCAGAGTAGAGACCACAGAGTCCAGACCACAGAGCCTAGAGCACAGAACCCAGAGCACAGAGAGAGAGCTGAAAGCACAGAGAGCAGAGCACAGAGCACAGAGACCAGAGTACAGAGCACAAAGTACAGAGCACAGAGCTCAGAGCTCAGACCCAGAGTAGAGAGACAGAACACAGACCAGAGCCTAGAACTCAGAGCACAGATCCAGAGCACACACCAGAGCACAGAGCACAGAGGAAGAGTACAGAGCCAAAGCACGGAGCCCAGAGCACTGATCCAGAGCCCAGAGCACAGAGTGCAGAACACAGAGCCAGAATGAACAGCCAGAATACAGAGTCAGAGCCCAGAGTGCAGAGGGCAGAGCAAAGAGCACAGAGCACAGGGCAGAGAACTGATCCAGATCCCAGAGTGCACAGTACAGAGCACAGAGCCAGATTGCAAAGCCAGAGCACAGAGCCCACAGCACAGAGCACAGAGTGCAGAGCACAGAGAGCAGAGCACAATGACCACAGACCACAGTACAGAGCCCAGAGGCCAGAGCACAGACCTAGAGTACAGTGCCAGAGTAGAGACAGAGAACAGAGCACAGAACACAGTGCCCAGAGCCCAGAGCACAAAGCCAAGAGCACAGAGCCAGAGCCCAGAGAACAGAATGCAGAACACAAAGCAGAGAGCCCAGAGCACAGAGCATAGAGCACAATTTACAAAGACCAGAGAAAGGAGCTCAGTGTCCAGAGCCCAGAGCACAGAACACAGAGCACAGAGCACAGAGACCAGAGCCTATCGCCCAGAGCTCAGAACTCAGAGTCAGAGCCAGAGTACATAGCCAGAGCATAGAACTCAAAGCATGGACACAGAGCAGAAGGCACAGAGCAGGACCCCAGACCCAGAGTCCAGAGTGCAGAGCAAAGAGCTCCGAGCCCGGGCACAGAGCCCAGAATACAGAGCACAGAGCCCAGGATAAAGAGTACACAGACCAGACAAAAGATTACAGAGCAAGAACACAGAGCACAGAGTCAGAATCCAGAGCCAGAGTACAGAGTATATGGCGCAGTTCCCAGAGCACAGAGTAAAGAGCACAGAGCATAGAGCCAGAACCCAGAGTATGGAGTGCAAAACAAAGAGCACAGAGCCAGGATCCAGAGAGCAGAGACAGACTTCAGAGCCCAGCCCAAGAGTATTGAGACAGAGCCTACAGCCAGAACCCAGGGCACACAGCCCAGAGCACAGAGAACAGAGCACAGAGCACACAGTGAGAAACCAGAGGTCAGAGACAGGGCATAGGGCAGAGAGCTCAGAGAGCAGATACCATAGCACAGAGCACAAAGCACAGATCACAGAGCCAGAATACAAAGCCAGAACCCAGAGCACAGTGTGCAGTGCACAGAGTACAGAGCCCACAGCCAGAGTCCACAGCCAGAGGCAAGAGCACATAGCCAGAGCACAGAGCACAGAGCACAAAGCACAGAGCACAAAGCACAGAGCAGGAACCCTGTTCAAGATCCCAGAGCACAGAGTGCAGAGCACTGAGTCATAGCCCAGAGCCCAGAGTACAGAGCACAGATCACACACTAATTTGCACAGAAACCAGAGCACAGAGACAGAGCTCTGCGCTCTGTCCCTGGGCTGTCTGCTCTGTACTCTGTGCTCTGTGCTCTGAACTCTGGTCATTGTGCTATGTTATCTGTGTCACTGTACTCTGCCAATGCCTCTGAGCTCTGGGTCTGGGCTCTGTGTTGTAATATCTGTGCTCTGTGCTCTGTCCTCTGGTCTCTGGTCTTTGTGGTCTGGTCTATGAGCTCTTTGCTATGTGCTCTTTGGTCTGTGCTCTGTGCTCTCTTCTCTGTGCTCTGTGCTCTGTGTTCTGTGTTCTGTGCTGTATGCTCTGGTCTCTGGTCACTGTGGTCTGTGCTCTGTGCTCTGTATCTATACTTTTGCTCTGTCCTCTAGGTCTGTCCTCTGGCCTCTGTGCTCTGTGCTCTGGTCTGTGGGCAATGTGCTAGGTACTCTGGTCTCTGGTCACTGAGTTCTGTGCTCTGTTCTCTGTCTCTGTACTCTAGTTCTGTACTCTGGTTTTGTGTTCTGGGTCTCTGCTTTGTGCTGTGGTCTGTGGTCACTGTGCTCTGCTTTCTGTGCTCTGCACTGTGTGCTCTGTGCTCTGTGCTCTGTTCTATGGGTTCTAGCTCTAGGCTCTGTCTCAATACTGAATATGGGCTCTGAACTCTGTCTCTGTTCTCTGGGTCCTGGCTCTGTGCTCTGTGTTCTGTACTGTCTGCTCTGTTCTATGTTCTCTCTGCTCTGTGCTCTGTCCTCTGCACTCTGTGCTCTAAGATTTGTGCTCTGGGCTCTGGCTCTGGACTCTGGCTCTGTGCTCTGTGTTATGCTAAATGGACCCTGGTCTGAGTACTGTGCTCTCTGCTCTGTCTCTTCTTTCTGGTTTCTGGGCTCTCTACTCTGTGCTCTGTGCCCTGTACTCTGGGCTCTGTGCTCTGGCTCTGGCTCTAGGTTTTGTCTCAATATACTTGGTCAGGGTTCTGAACTCTGTCTCTTTTCTCTGGGTCCTTGCTCTGTGCTCTGTGCTCTGTGTTCTGCATTCCACACTCTGAACACAGGCTCTGACCTATGTCTCTATAATCTGTTCTCTGTGCTATAAGCCTGGGATGTGGACTCCATGTTCTGTCTCTCTACTCTGGATCTATGCTCTGGGCTCTCTATTATGGGCTCTGTGCTGTGGGCTCTTGGATGTGGACCCTGTGCTATGGTCTCTGGTCTCTGAGTTCTGTGGTCTGGGCTCCCTCTCTGAGTTCTGGTCCCTGGGCTCTGTTTTCTGTGCTTTGGGCTCTGTGTTGTGGTTTCAGTGGGCTGTACTCTGTGCTTTGCACTCTGATCTCTGGAAAATGGGTCTGTGATCTGCGCTCTGGGCTCTGGGCTCTGGGCTCTGGGCACTGTGCTGTGGTCTCTGTTCTCTGTGTTCTGTGTTTTGTATCAGAACAGGAACCCAGAGCCAGAGCCCAGAGAGCAGGGAGCAGAGCAAAGAGTACAGAGCACAGAGCCAGAGCACAGCGCACAGAGCACAGAGCCAGAGCACAGTGCACAGAGCACAGAGTCAGAGCACGGTGCACAGAGCACAGAGTCCAGACCCAGATCAGAGTCCAGATACAGAATGTAGAGCACAGTGCCAGAGCCCAGAGCCCAGAGCACAAAGCACAGTGACCAGAACCATAATCCAGAGCACAGAGCACAGAACCCAGAGCCTATAGCCCACAGCCCAGAGCACAGAATAAGGAGCACAAAAATGAGAGCAGGATCACAGAGGCAGAGCCCAGAGTGCAGAATGCAGAACACAGAGCAGAGAGCACAGAGCTAGTACCCAGAGAAGAGAGACAGATTTCAGAGCCCAACCCAGGGTATTGAGATAGAACCTAGAGCCAGAGTACAGAGCATAGAGTACAGAGCACAGAGCAAAGTGTGCAGAGCACAGAGTCTAGAACACAGAGCACAGAGACCAAGGCACAGAGCATAATCCAGAGCACAGAGCACCATGCCCAGAGCAGAGCAGAGAGAATATTGACCAGAACAAGAGCACAGGGCAGAGTACCCGCAGCATGGAGCCCAGAGCCCAGACTAAGAGCCCAAAGCATAGAGAACAGAGCCCAGAGCACAGAGCACAGAGCACAGAACCCAGAGCACAGACCCACTGTATAGAGACAGAACACAGAGCCCAGAGCCTAGAGTACAGAGCACAGAGCACAGAGCAGAAGAGTCAGAGCCCAGAATGCAGAGTAAAGAGCAAGGAGCACAAAGGAGAGATCCAGGACCCAGAGTACAGAGACAGAGTTCAGAGTCCAGACCCAGAGTACTGAGACAGAGCCTAGAGTCAGAGCCCAGAGCACAGAGCTCAGAGCACAGAGCACAGAGCACAGATCACAGAGCTAGAGTCCAGAGCCCAGAGTACAAAGCATAGAGGACAGAGTAAAGAGCACAGAGACCAGGGCACAGAGCACAAACCAGAGCACAGAACACAGCTGAGAACACAGACTCAGAGCTCTGGCCTCTGGCAATGCAATCCAGTTCTGTGCTCTGCGCTGTGTACTCTGGACTCTGTTCTCTGTGCTCTGTGTTCTTGCTCTGTCTCTGTACTGTGGCTCTGGTTCTGAGCTCTGTACTCTGTGCTCTGTGCTCTGTTCTGTGCTATAGCTTCTTGGCTCTGTGTTGTGTGCTCTGGTCTTTGGTCACTGTCCTATGTGCTCTGTACTGTCCTTGTAACCTGGCTCTGTAACTGCTCTGGGATCTTGGCTCTGTTCTCTGTCCTCTGTGCTCTGTGCACTGTGCTCTGTGCTCTGTGCTCTGGCTCTGTGCTCTATGCTCTGTGTGTTGTGTGCTCTGTGCTCTAAGCTCTGGGAAATGGCTCTGTGGTCTGCACTCTGAGCCATGGGCTCTGTGCCCTGGACAATGTGCTCTGGGCTCCAGGCCCTGTGCTGTGCTGTCTCTGCACTGTGTTATGTGCTCTGGTCTCAGAACAGGAACCCAGAGCTAGAACCCAGAGAGCAGTGAGAAGAGCAAAGAGCACAGAGTACAGAACCAGAGCACAGAGCACAGGGTGCAGAGCACAGAGAACAGAGCCCAGAGTCCAGAGCACATAGCACAGAACACAGAGACCAGTTCACAATTCTATGAGCCCAGAGCCAAGAAGCAAGAGGACAAAACAGAACACAGAGAGCAGAGCCCAAGTCCCAGTGCCCAGAGTACAAAGCACAGAGCACAGATTAAAGAGCACAGAGACCAGAGCATAGAGCACAAACCAGAGCACAGTACACAGCCAAGAACACAGAACCAGAGCTCTGGGTTCTGGCAGTGCACTCCAGCTCTGTACTCTGCACTCTGTACTTTGGACCCTGTTCTCTGTGCTCTTACTCTGCCTCTGTGTTCTGGTTCTGGCTCTGAGCACTGTGCTCTGTGCTCTGTGCTCTGTTTTGTGCTTTTGCTTCTTGGCTCTGTGTTCTGGGAACTTGTCTTTGTGCTCTGTGCTCTGTGCTCTTTTCTCTGTGCTCTGTGCTCAGACTTGGTGCTCTGTGCTCTGTGTTCTGTGCTCTGTGCTCTGTGTGCTTTTCTCTGTGCTCTGTGCTCTGGGCACTGTGCTCTGGCTCTGTGCTCTGTGCTCTTTGTTCTTTGCTCTTTGCTCTTCACTGTTTTCTCTGTGCTCTGTGCTCTACACTCTGTGCTCTGACTCTTTGCTTTGTGCTCTTGCTCTGGCTCTGTAGTCTGACTCTGGCTCTGTGCTTTTTGGTCTGGCCTCTGTGTTCATTGATCTGGTGTCAGGTCACTGTGCTGTGTGCTCTTTGCTCTGTCCTTTAACTCTGGCTCTGTATTCTGGGTCTGAGCTCTCGGTTCTGTGCTCTGGTCTCTGTGCTCTTTGCTCTGTGCTTCGTGCTCTGTTCTCTGTGCTTTGCACTCTGTGCTCTGTGCTCTGTGCTCTGTGTTCTATGCTGTGTGCTATGGACTCTGGGCACTGTACTCCATGCTGTGGTCTCTGGTCACTGTGGTCTTTCTCTGTGCTGTATCTGTACTTTTGCTCTGTACTCTATGTCTGTGCTCTGGCCTCTGTGCTCTGTGCTCTGGGCTTTGGGCACTGTACTAGGTACTCTGGTCTCTGGTCACTGAATTCTGTGCTCTGTTCTCTGTCTGTGTACTCTGGCTCTGTGCTATGGGTCTGTGATTTGTGCTCTGGTCTGCTGTCTGTGCTCTTCATACTTTGTGCTGTGTGCTCTGTGATGTGACTCTGTGCACTGAGCTTTTGTTCTGTGACTCTGTGCTCTGTGCGCTGGGCTATGTGCTCTGGGCTCTGGCTCTAAGCTTTGTTTCAATACAATTGGTCTGGACGCTGAAGTCTGTCTCTGTTCTCTTGGTTCTGGCTCTGTACACTGTGCTCTGTGCTTTGCACTCCACACTCTGGACACTGGCTCTGGGCTCTGTCTCTGTAATCTGTTCTCTCTGCTGTGAGCCTGGGATGTGGGCTCTGTGATCTGTCTCTCTACCTTGGAACTATGCTCTGGGATCTATATTATGGGCTCTGTGCTCTGGGCTCTGGAATGTGGGCTCTGTGCTATGGTCTCTGGTCACTGAGTTCTGTGATCTGGGCTCTGTCTCTGGTCTCTGGTCTCTGCGCTCTGTTTTCTGTGCTTTGGGCTCTGTGCTGTGGTCTCAGTGGTCTGTGCTCTTTTCTCTGTGCTGTGCTCTGTGCTCTGCACTCTGATCTTTGGGAAATGACTCTGTGCTCTGGGCTCTGGGCTCTAGGCACTGTGCCCTGTGCTCTGGGCTCTGTACTGTGGTCTCTGTGCTCTGTGTTCTGTGTTCTGGTCTCAGAACAGGAACCCAGAGCCAGAGAGAAAAGAACAGTACAAGGAGCACAGAGCACAGAACCAGAGCACAGTGCATGGATCACAGAGTCCACACCCAGATCAGAGTCCAGATACAGAACACTGAGCACAGTGCCAGAGCCTAGAGCCCAGAGCACAGAACAGAGTGACCAGATCCAGAGCCCAGAGCCCACCACCCAGAGTACAGACAACACAGCACAGAACCAAAGCAGAGATGGCAGAGAACAGAGCACCAAATTGAGAGTAGGACTGCAGAGGCAGAGCCCAGAGCACAAAATGCAGAACAGAGAGTAGAGAACACAGAGCCCGAGCATAGAGCACAGAATGAAAAACACAGAGCAGAGAGAACAGAGCTAGTATGTAGAGAACAGAGACAGAGTTCAGAGCCCAGACAGAGGGTATTGAGAGAGAGCCTAGAGCCAGAACCCAGAAGACATACCCCAGAGTTCAGAGCACAGAACACAGAATCAGAGCACAGAATGCAGAGCACAGAGCACAGAACAAAGTTTACAGAGCACAGAGGCCAGAACACAGAGCACAGAGACCTGAGCACAGAGCACAATCCAGAGCACAGAGCACCATGCCCAAGCACAGAGCACAGAGCACATTGCCCAGAATCAGAGCACAGGGCACAGTGCCAACAGAAGAGAGCACAGAGCACAGAGCCAGAGCACAGAACACAGAGTGCAGAGCACAGAGAACAGATCCCAGTGCCCAGAGCACACAGCACAGAACACAAAGAAAAGTTCACAAGTCTATGAATACAGAGCACAGAGCACAGAGCACAGAGCAAAGAGCACAGACCCAGAAACCAGAGCACAGACCCACTGTATAGAGACAGAACACAGAGTCCAGAGCCTGGAGTACAGAGCACAGAGCACAAAGCAGGAGCCCAGAGCCAGAGCCCAGAATGCAGAGTAAAGAGCAAAGAGCACAGAGCAGAGATTCAGGACCCAGAGAACAGAGACAGAGTTCAGAGCCCAGACTCAGAGTATTGAGACAGAGCCTAAAATCAGAGCCCAGAGAACAGAGCATAGAGCAAAGAGCTAGAGCACCATGCACAGTGTACACAGTCCAGACTCAGAGTCAGAGACAGTGCCCAGAGCCAGAGCCCAGAACACAGAACCCAGAGCACAGAGCACAGATCACAGAGCTCAAGTCCAGACCCCAGAGTACAAAGCAGAGAGCACAGAGTAAAGTGCACAGAGACCAGAGCATAGAGCACAAACCAGAGCACAGAACACAGCCGAGAACACAGACACAGAGCACTGGGTTCTGGCAGTGCACTCCATCTCTGTGCTCTGTGCTCTTACTCTGTCTCTGTACTCTGGTTCTGACTCTGAGCTCTGGGCTTTGCACTCTGTGCTCTGCTCTGTGCTCCTGCTTCTTGGCTCTGTGTTCTGGGCTCTTGTTGTACTCTGTGCACTGTGCTCTGTACTCTGGGTTCTGTGTTGTGTGCTCTGGTCTCTTGTCACTGTGCTATGTGCTCTGTGCTCTGTCACTATAATCTGGCTCTGTACCTATGTCTGGGCTCTCAGCTCTTTGCTCTATCCTGTGTGCTCTGTGCTCTATGCTCTGTGCTCTGTGCTCTTTGCACTGTGCTCTCTGCTCTACGCTCTTTGCTCTGTGCTCTGTGCTGTGTACTCTGCAGTCTGTGCTCTGGCTGGCCCTGGGCTCTGTGCTCTGTGCTCTGTGCTCTTGCTCTGTCTCTGTAGTCTGGCTCTAGCTCTGTGCTTTGTGGTTTGTCCTCTGTGCTCTTTGCACTGTGCTCTCTGCTCTACGCTCTGTGCTCTGTGCTCTGTGCTGTGTACTCTGCACTCTGTGCTCTGGCTGGCTCTGTGCTCTGTGCTCTGTGCTCTTGCTCTGTCTCTGTAGTCTGGCTCTAGCTCTGTGCTTTGTGGTTTGTCCTCTGTGCTCTTTGATCTGTTGTCAGGTCACTGTACTCTGTGCTCTTTGCTCTGTTCTTATACTCTGGCTCTGTATTCTGGGTCTGGGCTCTTGGCTCTTTGCTCTGTGCTCTGTACTCTGTTCTCTGGTCTCTGAGTCTTGTTCTCTGTGCTCTTTTCTCTGTGCTCTGGACTGTGTGCTCTGTGCTCTGTTCTCTGTGCTTTGTACTCTGTTCTCTGTGCTCTGTGTTCTGTGTTCTGCACTGTGTACACTGGTCTCTGGGCACTGTGCTCCCTGCTCTGGTTTCTGGTCACTTTGGTCTGTGCTCTGTTCTGTGTCTATGTAGTCTGGTTCTGTGCTCTGGGTCTATGCTTTGTTCTCTGTTCTTTGGTCACTGTGCTTTGCTCTCTGTGCTCTGCACACTGTGCTCTGTGCTGTGTACTCTGTGCTGTGGCTCTGTGCTCTGTGTTCTGTGCTCTGTTCTGTGGGTTCTCACTCTAGGCTCTGTCTCAATACTCTGGGTCTGGGCTTTGAACTCTGTCTCTGAACTCTGGGTCCTGTCTCTGTGCTCTGTGTTCATTGTTCTCTGTTCTGGTCTCTGTAACCTGTGCTCTGTGCTCTGTGTTCTGTCCTCTGCACTCTGTGGTCTAAGGTTTGTGCTCTAGGCTCTGGCTCTTGGTTCTGTGTCTGTGTTCTGGGTCTTGTCTCTGTGCTCCTGGCTCAGTTTCTCTGCTCACTGCTCTGCACTGGTCTGTCTCTAGACTCTGTGCTCTCTGCTCTGGCTATGTGATCTGACTCTGTGCTCTACACCCTGCACTCTGGGTTCTGTCTCTGTGCTCTCTCTCTGTACTCTTTCCCTTGCTCAGATCTGGGCACTGAGCTCTGTGTTATGTCTCTGTACTCTGGGTCTTGGATTTGGGCACTGACTATGTCCTCTGGTCTTGGTGCTCTGTGCTCTGCAATTTGCACACTGGGCCTTGGTTCTGTGCTCTGGCTCTGTACTCTGTGCTCTGTTCTCTGTGCTCTGTGCTCTGTTCTCTGTGTTCTGGGCTCTGGTCTCTGGTTCTCTTCACTGTCTCTGATTCTGGGTCTGGGCTCATTGTTGTGTGCATGTTCTGTGTCTCTGTGCACTGTGCTCTTTGCTGTGCACTCTGCGCTCTGTGCTCTAGTCTAGACTCCCATTCTGTGCTTTCTGCTCTTTGCTCTCTGCCCTGTGCTCTGTGCTGTGGGCTCTGGGCTCTGGGGTCTGGCTCTGTGCTCAGTACTCTATGCTCTGTACACTGTGCTCTGGGCTCTGGCTCTGGGCTCTGCACTGTGCAATCTGTGCTCTGTGCTCTGTGCTCTGTGTGATGTTCTTACAGATCTGGCTCCATGAGAATGTTATAGGCCAGACTCTAAGGAAAATGACTAAACAGACTCTATTTGGCTCTGAGACTCCATGTTATGTAAGAAATAAGTTTCTCCCATGGGAACACCCCACCTCTGTACCCATCATCAGTTACTTAGTGTGACAGGTTTAATAATATATAATGGCAACTCCTATATAGTAAAAATTGCTCTCCTTTGACCTCTATTGCTCTTAACCAATGTACCATGTAAATGGTAATTGTGTGGATGTTAGCAACCATTCTTTAGTTTGTACCTTGGTAAGGGTCAGTTTGACCCACTTTCCCCTCTGTCGATGATCGCATGATGTTAGTTTGTAGCAACCATTCTTTGGTTTGTACCTAGGTAAGGGTCAGTTTGACCCACTTCCCCCTCTGTTGATGATCTCATGATGTTAGTTCATAATTTTGAATCATAGCAACAGACACTTATGATTGATGTGATTTTTGGTATAAGAACCCCTACAAAACTATGTTCAGGTCTGTTCTCCCAATAGCCATTTTTTGGGGCACTGTGTGAGACAGTCAGCTGGCCACTTAATAAAGACTATCAATTTTGGACTTCTCAGTGGTGATTGTTCTATTCTTAAATTACGACCCATAACACTGTACTAAGGTCTCTGTTCTCTGATTTCTGTGCTCTGACTCTGGCTCTGGGCTCTGGGCTATGTATTCTGTGCTCTGTGCTGTGGTCTCTGTGCTTTGTGCTCTGTGCTATGGTCTCTGGTCTCTGAGCTCTGTGTTCTGGCTCTTTCTCTGAACACTGGATTCTGGGCTCTGTGCTCCAGTCTCTGTGCTCTTTACTTGTGCTCTGTGCTCTGTACTCTGCTCTGTGCTCTGACACTGTGCTTGTGCTCTGTTCTCTGTTCTAAGAGCAGGAGCCCAGAGCCAGAGCCCAGAGCACAAATTGCAGAGCAAACAGCACAGAGCACAGAGCCAGAGCACAGTGCACAGAGCACAGAGTACAGAGTACAGAACCCTGCTCTCAGACCAATTGTAGAGACACAGAAAACAGAGAACACAGCCCAAAACTCAGAGCACAGAGCACAGAATTCACAGACCGATTCCAGAGCACAGAGCCAGAATGCAGAGACAGAGGATAGAGCACAGAGACCACAGCACACAGCACAGAGTACAGAGCAAAAAGCACACATACTGGAGCACAGTGTATAGAGTACAGAACCAAAGCAGAGAGGACAGAACACAGAGCACAGAGCACAGATAACAAAGCCAGAGCCCAAAGCCAGAGCCCAGAGTCCAGAATGCAGAATACAGTGCACAGAGCACAGAGCCAGAGCATAGAGCCATAAGCCAGAGCATAGACCCAGAGTACAGAGACACAAAACAGAGCCCAGAGCCTAGAATACAGAGCAGAGAGCACAGAGATCAGAGCACAGAGCACAAAGCCCTGTTCCCAGACCAATTGTAGAAAGAAAGAACACAGAGCCAGTGATCAGAGAATGGAGACAGCATTCTGAGCCCAGACCCAGAGCATTGAGATACAGTCTAGAGCCAGAGAACAGAGGACACACCCCAGAGTACAGAGCACAGAGCACAGAGACCACAGCAAAGAGCCCACAGCACAAAGCAAAGAGCACATAGCGCAGAGCACATAGTACAGAGCACAGAACCAATGCAGATAGGGCAGATCACAGAGCACAGATCACAATGCACAGAAAACAAATCAGTAGCCCAGAGCCAAAGTCCAGAGCCCAGAATGCAGAGCACAGAGCAGAGAGCACAGAATCAGTACCCAGAGAACAGAGATAGAGTTCAGAGCCCAGACCCTAAGTATTGAGAGAAAGCCTAGATCCAGGGCCCAGAGGACCCACCCCAGAGTACAGAGAAGAGAGCACAGAGCACAGAGTCAGAGCCCAGTGTCCAGAGTAGAGAGCACAGAGACCAGAGCATAGAGCACGAACCAGAGCACTGAGCCCATAGTACAGAGCAGAGAGCACATTGACCAGAACCAGAGCACAGGACACAGTGCCCACAGCCCAGAGCCTAGAACACAGAGCACAGACCCAGAGCCCAGAGCACAAATCTATGAGTCAAGAGTCCAGAGCACAGATCACAAAGCAAATAGCACAGACACAGAGCCCAGAGCACAGACCCACAGTACAGAGACAGAACACAGAGTGCAGAGTCTAGAATACAGAGCAAAAAGCACATAGCAGGAGACCAGAGAAGAGCCCAGAATGCAGAGTGCAGAGCAAAGAGCACAGAGCACAGATCCAGGAACCAGAGAACAGAGACAGAGTTCAGGGCCCAGTCTGTGCTCTTGCTCTGTCTCTGTACCCTGGCTCTGGCTCTGAGCTCTGGGTTCTGGGGTCTGGGCTCTGTTCTGGCCTCTTACTTCTTGGCTATGTGTTCTGGCTTCTTGTCTTTGTGCTCTGTGCTCTGTGCTCTGTGCTCTGGGCTCTGGGCTGTGTGCTTTCTGATCTGGTCTCTGGTCACTGTGCTGTGTGCTCTGTGCTCTGTCCCTGAACTATGGCTCTGTACTCTGGGTCTGGGTTCTCGGCTCTGTGCTCTGTCCTCTGGCTCTGTGCTTTGTGCTCTGCTCTCTGTTCTCTGCACTCTGTGTTCTGTGTTCGGTGTTCTGGGCTGTGTGTTCTGGACTCTGGCTCTAGTCTCTGTCTCAATACTATGGGTTTGGGCTCTGAACTCTGTTTCTGTTCTATGGGTCCTGGCTCTGTGTTCTGTGCTCTGTGTCCTGCACCTCACACTCTGGGCTCTGGCTCTGGGCTCTAGCTCTGGACTCTGCCTCTGTTCTCTGTGCTGTGTGCTGTGAGCCTGGAATGTGTACTCTGTGTTCTGTCTCTGTATTCTGGATCTGTGCTCTGGGCTTTGTGCCCTGGGCTCTGTGCTCTGCTCTGGGCAATGGATCTGTGCTGTGCACTCTAGGATCTGGGCTCTGGGCACTGTGGTCTGTGGTCTGTGCTCTGTGCTCTGTGCTATGGTCTCTGTGCTCTAAGCATTGTGCTCTGGGCTCTCTCTGTGTATTCTGGGTCTTGTTTCTTTGATTTGTGCTGTCTCTTCTGACTCAGTCACTCTGCTCTCTGCTCTGCACTCTGAGTCCTGGGCTCTGTCTGGGCTCTGTGCTCTGTGCTCTGGCTATATGATCTGGCCCTGTTCTCTGCACTCCGCACTTGGGCTCTGGTTCTGTGCTTTCTCTCTGTACTCTGGCCCTGCTCAGAGCTCTGGGCACTGAGCTCTGTGTTCTGTCTGTATTCTGGTCTTGGTTTCTGGCACTGACTGTGTCCTCTGGTCTCTGTGCTCTGTGCTCTCATCTCTTTGCTCTGTGCTCTAGAGCACTCTGCACTCTTGGCTCTGACTGTTCTCTGTACTCTGCACTGTGTTCTTCATTTGCACTCTGGGCTCTGGTACAGTGCTCTGACTGTTTGCTGTCTTCTGTTCTCTGCCCTCTGTGCTCTGGGCTCTTTCTCTGTGCTCTGCACTCTGTACACTGGGCTCTGGGCTCTGGACTCTGCACTCTGTGCTCTGAGCTTGGCTCTGTGCTCTGTGTTGGGTGTTTTTATTCTTGGTTCTGGGCTCTGGGCTCTGTTCTCCATGCTCTGTACACTCTGTTCTGGGCTCTGGGCTCTGGGCTCTGGGCATGTGCTCTGGGTTCTGGGCTCTGTTCTTCCTGCTCTGGTCTCTGGTCTCTGAACTCTGGCTTTGTTCTCTGGGCTCTAGGCCTGTGCTCTGTGCTCTGGTCTCTGTATTCTGGCTCTATTCTCAGGGCTCTGGGTCTGTGCTCTGTGCTCTGGTCTCTGTGATCTCTACTCTGGAAACTATGCTCTGTGCTCTGGGGCCTGGGCTCATTGATTTGGACACTGGACTCTGTGCCCTGCTCTGTATGCCCTGGTCTTTGTGCTCTTTGCCCTGTACTCTGTGCTCTGAACTCTGCGCTCTGGGCTCTGGCTCTGGGCTCTGGGCCCTGTCTCTGTACTCTGGGCAATGGGACCTGATATGTGGTCTCTGTGCTCTGCATTCTGTGCTCTGGACTGTGGACTCTGGGCTCTGGCTCTAGGCTCCATCTCAATACTCTGGTTCTAGGTTCTGACTCTTTCTCTGTTCTCTGGGTCCTAGCTCTTTGCTCTGTGCCTGTGCTCTGTTCTCTGTGCTCTGTGCACTGTTCTCTGTACTCTGTACTCTGGAATTTGTGTTTGTGCTCTGGCTAGGTGATCTGGCTATATGCTCCACTGTGCACACTGGATCCTGGATCAGTTCTCTGCTCTCTGCTTTGTGCTCTGTGGTTTGCACTCTGCTCTTTGGGCTCTGGATCAGTGCTCTGACTCTGTTCTCTGTGATATGCAATTTGTGCTCTCGCCTTGGCACCATGCTGTGTGCTCTCTGCTCTGGTCTCTGTCCTCTGGGGTCTCTGTTGTGGGCTCTGTGCTGTGGGCTCTTTGGTTCACACTCTGTGTTCTGGGCTCTGACTCTGGTCTGTGGCTCTGTGCTTGCACTCTTTGCGCCGGACTCTGGTCACTGTGATTTGGGCTCTGTGCTCTGGACTCTGTCCTCTGGACTCTGGCTCTGTGCTCTGGGCTCTGTACTCTGTCTCTTTACTCAGGTTCTTGCTCCGTGATCTGGGCTCTGGTGTCTGTATTCTGTCTCTGTACTCTAGGTCTGGGCTCTGTGCTCGGGGCTCTGGGCTCTGGTCTCGGTGCTCTGTGCTCTGGTCTTTGCACTCTGGCACTGTGCTCTGGGCTCTGGCTCTGTGCTATCTGCACTGGTCTCTGTGCTCTGGACTCTGGGCAATGTGCTCTGTGTTCTGGTCTCTGGTCTGTTTGCTCTGTGCTCTGTGGTTTGTGCTATGTTCTCTGGGCTCTGGGCAGGTGGATTTGTGTACTGGGCTCTGTGATCTGGACTGTATGCTCTGGGATTGGTGCTCTCATCCCTGTGCTTTGGACTCTGTGCTCTGTGCTCTCTGTTCTGTACTGTGTGTTCTGGGCTCTGGGCACAGTGCTGTGGACTCTGGTCACTGTGCTCTGGGCTGTGTGATCTGGGCGTTGTCTCTGTGCTCTGTGCTCTGTGCACTGGGCTCTCTGCTCTGTACTCTGTGCTCCACACACTGTGCTCTGTGCTCTGTGTTCTGTGCTCTGTGATATGTGTCTGTGCTCTCTGCTTTTGGCTCTGGGCTGTGTGCTCTGGGTTCTGGTTCTGCACTCTGTCTCTGTTCTCTGTGCTCTATGCTGTGTGCCTGGGATGTGGGCTCTGTTGTCTATGTCTGTACTCTGAATATATGCTCTGTGCTTTGTGGCCCCCACTCTGTGCTTTGGGATCTGGCTCTGGGTTCCTGTACTCTTCTATGTTCTCTGTGCTCTGTGCACTGTGCTCTGTGCTATGGTATCTGTGCTCTGTTCTCTGGCTAGGTGATCTGACTCTGTGCTCTGCACAGTGTGCACTGGACTCTGGATCAGTTCTCTGCTTTTTGTTCTGTAGTCTGTGCTCTGCAGTCTGTACTCTGAGCTCTGGCTCTGTGCTCTGGCTATTTTTTCTGGCACTGTGTTCTGCACTCTTCGCTCTGGGCTCTGGATCAATGCTCTGATTCAATGTTATGTGCTCTGTGCTCTGTGTTCTGCACTCTGCCCTCTCTACTCTGGCTCTGTGCTCTGTGCTCTTTGCTCTTGGCTCTGTGCTCTACACTCTGGGCTCTGGGCTCTGGCTCTGGGCTCTGGCTCTGTGCTCTGCCTCTCTATTCTGACTCTGGCTCCATGTTCTGAGCTCTGGACTCTGTGTTCTGTCTCTGTGCTCTGTGCTCTGTATTTTGCACTCTTTGATCTTGGCTTTGTGCTCTTGGCTCTGTTCTCTGTGCTCTCTCTCTCTCTTCTGTTCTCTGGGCTCTGGGCTATGGGTTAATTGATTTGGGCACTGGGCTCTGTGTTCTGTGCTGTGTGCTCTGACCTCTATGCTCTGGGCTCTGGGTACTTTACTCTGTGTTCTGGTCTCTGGTCAGTGTGCTATGTGCTCTGTGCTCTACACTCTGTTCTCTCAGCTCTGGCTCTGTACTTTGGACCTGTGATCTGGTCTGTGTTCAGTGTGCTCTTGCCTCTATGCTCTGAACTCTGTGCTCTGTGCTCTGCACTCTGTGCTCTGTGCTCTGCACTCTGTGCTCTGCGCTCTGGGCCCTGGGTCTGTGCTCGGTGCTCTGGTCTCTGTGCTCTGGACTCTGGGATCTATGCTCTGTGATCTAGGTTCTGGGCTTATTGATTTGGGCACTGGGTTCTGGGACCTGTACTGTGTGCTCTGACCTATCTGCTCTGGGCTCTGGGCTCTGTGCTGTGGGCTCTGGTCATTGTGTTTTGTGCTCTGGTCTCTGGTCACTGAGTTCTCTGCTCTGTGCTGTCTCTGTAATCTGGTTCTGTATACTGGGTCTGTGCTCTGGGCTCTGGGCTCTGTTTTCTGGTCTATGGTCACTGCTCTGCTCTCTATGCTCTACACTCTGTGCTCTGTGCTGTGCACTCTGTGCTCTGGCTATGTGCTGTGTGCTTTGTCCTCTGGGCTCTGTTCTCTGTGTTCTCACTCTAGGCTCTGTCTCAATAGACTGGGTCTGGGCCCTGAAATGTCTCTGTTCTCTGGGTCTTGGTTCTATGCTCTGTGTTCTGTGCTCTCTGCTCTTTTCTCTGTGCTCTGTGCTCTGTGCTCTGGGATTTGTGTTCTGTGATATGTGCTCTGAGCTCTGGGCTCTGAACTCTAGTCTCTGTGCTCTTTACTCTGTGCTCTGTGCTCTGTATTCTGCACTCTGTGCTCTGTACTCTGTGCTCTGTGTTCTGACTCAAGGTTCTGTCTCATACACTTGGTCTGCACTCTGAACTCTGTCTCTGTTCTCTGGGTCCTGGCTCTATGTTCTGTGTTCTCTGCTCTGCACTCTGCAGTCTGGGCTCTGACTCTGGGCTTATACTATGTTCTCTGTGCTTTGTGCTCTGTGCTCTGCTCTGTGTTCTACACTCTGTGCTCTGGATTCTGGATCAGTGCTCTGGCTCTATGCTCTGTGCTATATTCTCTGCACTCTGTGCTCTGGGCTCTGGCCCTGTGCTCTTTGCTCTGTGAACTGGGCTCCCTGCTTTGGGCTCTGTGCTCTGAGCTCTGTCTCTTGGTCCTGAGTTCTGTGCTCTGGGCTCTGGCCTCTGGCTCTGTGCTCTGTGCTCTGTGCTCTGGTCACTGTGAACTGTGCTCTGAGCTCTGTGCTCTGGTCTTTGTGCTCAGGGCTCTGTGCTTTGGGATCTTTGCTCTTGGCTCTGTGGTTCACAATCTGTGCTCAGGGATCTGACTGTGGCCTATGGCTCTAGGCTCTGTCTCATTACTCTTGGTCTATGTTCTGAAGTCTGTCTGTGTTCTCTGGGTCTTGACTCTATGCTCTGTGCTCTTTGGTTTGCACTTTTCACTCATGACTCTGTTTCTGTACTGTGTGCTCCTGCTTTGTACTCTGGTCTCTGGTCTCTGTACTCTTTATTCTGTGCTCTGTGCTCTGTACTCTGGGCTTTCAGTTCCTGCTCTGTGCTTTAAGCTGTGTGCTCTGTGCTCTGAGATCTCTGCTCTGGTTTTGTGCTCTCATGGGCTCTGGCTCTGTGCTTTGTACTCTGTGCTGGGCACACTGTACCCTGGGCTATGGCTCTGCGCTCTGTGCTCTGTGCTCTGTGCTATGGCCTCTGGTCTCTGAGCTCCGTGCTCTGGCTCTGTCTCTGAACCCTAGTCTCTGGGCTCTGGGATATGTGCTCTGGCATCTGTGATGTGGTCTCTGTGCTCTGTACTGTGGTCTCTGTGGTCTGTGCTCTGTGCTTTGGGCTCTGGCTCTGTACTCTACGCTCTGGGCTCTGGGTCTGTGTTCTGGGTCTGGACTCTTGGCTCAGGGCTCTAGCTCTGTGCTCTGCACTCTTGGCTTGGGCTCTGGCTCTATCCTCACAGGTCTTGGCTTGTTGATTTGTGCTGTGTGCTCTGTGTTTTGGGTTCTGTGCTCTGGGGTCTGTGCTCTCTACTCTGTGTTCTGTACTCTGTGTTCTGGGCTCTGGCTTTAGGCTCCTGCTCTGAGACAGAGCACAGAGTCAAGAGCACAGTGTATAGTGCCTGAGCCCAGAGCCCAGAGTGCAGAGCACAGAGTCAGATCCTAGAACACAGGGGACAGAGCACAAAGCACCAGAGCCCAGAGCCCAGAGACAAAAGCACAGAGCACAGAACACAGGGCACAGAGTGCAGAACACAGGTTACAGAGCACAGAACACAGGGCACACACCATAGTGACCACATACCAGAGCAGAAAGGACAGTGCCCAGAGCCCAGAGCACAGAGCCCTGAGCAAAGAGCCCGAGCACAAATGACCGAGTGCAGAGCACAGAGTGCAGAGCACAGAGCAGAGAGTATAGAGCTAAGAGGAGACAGCACAGAGTAGAGAGCCCTGTCCACAAATCAATGAGCCCAGAGACCAAAGCCCAGAGCACAGAACCAGAGCACACAGCCAGAGTCCAGAGCACAGACCCAGAGAAGAGAGTGACAAACCAGAGCCCAGGCCTAGACTTCCAAGCACAGATCTCAGAGACCAGAGCACACAGCAAAGAGCACTGTGCCCAGACCAAGTGTAGAGAAACAAAACACAGACACCAGAGTGCAGAACTCAGAGCATAGAGCACAGGGTCTATAGCACAGAACCCAGGGCCCAGAGCACAAAGCCCAAAGACCAGAGCTCAGAGACAGAGCACAGAGCACAGAGCACAGAGCACAGAGCACAGAATGTGAGAGAACTGAGCATCAGAGCACAAAGACCAGAGCAGAAAGCACAGCACTCAGAGCCAGAGCCCAGAGAGCAGAGTGCAGAGTGCAGAGCCTAGAGCACAGGGTGCAGTTCCCAGAGCCCAGAGCAAGGAGGACAGAGCACAGAACAAGAGGCCATAGCACAGAGTGCAGAGCACAATGCACAGAGCCCAGTCCACTAATCTGCAAGCCCAGAGCCCAGAGCCCAGAGCCCAGAGCATAGAGCCAAGGCTCAGAGCACAAACCACAGACACAGAGCCCAGAGCACAGGCCAGAGCTCAGTGCTCAGAGCAAGGACCCAGAGCCCAGAGGAGAGAGCCCAGAGCCCAGAGCCCAGAACTCAGACCCAGAGTTCAGAGACAGAACACAGAGCCCAGAGTACAAAGAACAGAGCACAGAGCACAGAGCACAAGCCAGAGAACTGAGCTAGAGTCCAGAGCACAGACCCAGAGTTCAGAGACAGAACACAGAGCCCAGAACCCAGAGTACAGAACACAGAGCACAGATACCAGAGCACAAGCCCAGAGTCCAGAGATCAGAGGCAGAGCCAGAGTAAAGACACACAGCACAGATCCCAGAGCACAGAGTGCATAGCACAAAGCCTGAGAACAGAGCACAGAGTGCATAGCACAGAGCTTGAGCACAGAGCACAGAGTGCATAGCACCAAGCACAGAGCACAGAGCACAGAGCAAACAGCACAGAAAACAGTGCCCAGTGCACAAATCAATTGGCCCAGAGCCCAGAGACCAGAGCACACAGCAGAGAGCCAGAGCACACAGCCAGAACCCAGAGCAAAGACCAGAGCACAGAGACAGAACACAGAGCCCAGAGCCTAGAGTACCAAGCACAGAGCATAGAGACCAGAACACACAGCAAAGAGATTAGTGCCCAGACCAAGTGTAGAGAGACAGAACACAGAGGATGGAGCTCAGAGCTCAGAGTAGAGAGTACAGAGACCACAGCACATAGCCCAGGGCCCAGAGCACAGAACCCAGAGATCAGAGATCAGAGACAGAGAACAGAGCTCAGAGACAACACACCATAGCACAAAGCACAGAGCACAGAGCACAGAACAAGAGACCAGAGCAGAAAGCACAGAGCTCAGAGCCAGATCCCAGAGAGCAGGGTGCACAGCACAGAGCACAGAGCCAGAGAACAGAACACAGAGCACAGAGCCAGAGCACAGAGCCAAGAACACAGAGCAAACAGCAGAGAGTCCAGAGCACAGGGTGCAGTGCCCAGAGCAAGGGGCATAGAACACAGAACAAGAGACCAGAGCACAGAGTGCATAGCACAGAGCACAGATCACAGAATCCAGAGAACAGCCCAGAGCACAGAGGAGAGAGCACAGAGACAACAGCAGAGAGCCCAGAACACAGAGCCCAGAGTCCATAGTCCAGAGTCCAGAGACAAAACACAGAGCACAGAGCTCAGAGACCTGAGACCACAGCACAGAGCACAGAACACAGCACAGAGTGTAGAGCACAGATTACAGAGTACAGAGCCAGAGCCCAGAGACAGAGCCCAGAGCACATAGCCAGATAACAGAGTGCAGAATGCAGAGCAAAGAATACATAACAGAACCAGAGTACTGTGCACAGAACATGGAGTCCAGACTCAGAGTCAGAGACAGTGCCCACAGCCAGAGCCCAGAGCCCAGAGGCCACAGCACAAATTACAGACAACAGAGCCAGAGCCCAGAGCACAGAGCACTGAAAACTGTGTAGGAGCCCAGAGCAAGTGCCACGAGCACAGAGTGCAAACACAGAGCACAGAGCACAGAGCCTGGACCCAGAGAACAAAGACAGAGTTCAGAGTCCAGACCCAGAGTACAGATCCAGAGTAAATAGACACAGCACAGAGCACAAAGCACTGTGACCAGAGACCATAGCACAGAACCCAGTGCTCAGAGTATAGAGCACAGAGTCCAGAGTGCAGAGGGAGAGCCCAGAGCACAGAAGACAGAGCATGAAGCACAGAGCGCAGAGAACAAAGAACATAGCACAGAGTGCAAAGCACAGAGCCCAAAGTCCAGACCCAGAAAACAGAGCAAAGAGCCCATTGCCCAGAACCTAGAGCACAAAGCCCGGAGTGCAGAGTGAGAGCTGAGAGCACAGAGCTCAGAGCACAGAGCACAGAGTACAGAGCACAGGGCACAGAGCATGGTGACAAGAACAATAGAACAGGGCGCAGTGACCATGACCCAGAGCACAGAGTGCAGAGCACACAGTCATTTCTCAGAGCACAGAGTGCAGAGCCCAGAGCCTAGAGCCACAGGTCAGAACACAAACCACAGACCCAGAGCCCAGAGCAGAGAGACTACAGACCAGACCAGAGCTCTGTGCTCAGAGCAAGGACCCAGAACCCACAGCAGAGAGACCAGAGCCCAGAAAACAGACCCCGAGTTCAGAGACAGAACACAGACCCCAGAGCCCAGAGCACAGAGCATAGAGACCAGAGAACAGAGCACAAGTCAGAGAACAGAGCCAGAGCCCAGAGTACAGACCCAGAGTTCAGAGACAGAACACAGAACCCGGAGTTCAGAGTACAGAGCACAGAACACGTATACCAGAGCACAGAGCCCAGAGCCCAGAGCTCAGATGCATAGCCAGAGTACAGAGGCAGAGCACAGAGCACACAGCACAGTGACCAGAATCCAGAGCACAGAGCACAGAGACCAGAGCCAGAGACCAGAGCTCTCTGTGCTCTTGGCTCTGTGGTCTGTGCTCTGATGTGTGCTCTGTGCTCTGGTCTCTGTGCTATTTACTCTGTGCTCTGTGCTCTGTATTCATGACTCTGGGCTCTGACTCAGTGCTCTGCACTCTGGACTCTGGGCTCTGGCTCTGGGCTTTGACTCTGGGCACTGTCTCAGACCCTATGTCTGGGTCAGTGCTCTGTGCATTGGGATCTGTCTGTGCTCTGTGCTCTGCACTCTGCACTCTGAGCTCATGCACTGGGTTCACGCTCTGTGCTTTGTGCTCTGTGCTCTGGCTATGTGCTCTGGGCTCTGGCTCTGGGCTCTAGCTCTGGGCTCTGGCTCTGGGCTCTGTACTCTGTGCACTGCACTCTGCACCTTGGGTTCTGGCTCTGGATTCTGGCTCTATGATCTGTGATCTGTGCTCTGTGCTACGGTCTTTGGTCTCTGAGCTCTGTGCTCTATGCTCTGTCTCTGAGCTCTGGTTTCTGGCTCTGTTCTCAGTGCTCTGTTCTTTGGACTCTGTGCTGTGGTCTTGGTACTCTGTGCTCTGCCCTCTGTTCTGTGGCTCTGTTCTCTGTGATATGTGCTCTGGGATCAGTGCCTTGTGTTGTGGTCTCTACACTTTGTACTCTGTGCTCTGTTCTGTGTGTTCTGCAATCTGTGCTCTGTGCTCTGCATTCTGTTTTCTGGCTCTGTGCTCTGCTCTGTGCTCTGGGCTGTGTGCTTTGGGCTCTGGCTCTAGGCTCTCTCAGTACTCTTGGTCTGGGCTCTGAACTCTGTCTCTGTTCTCTAGGTCCTGGCTCTGGGCACTGTGCTCTGTGCTCTGGGCTCTGGCTCTGGTCTCCTGCTCTCTTTTCTGTGCTCTGTGCTCTGGACTCTAGGATGTGGGCTCTAGTTCTGGCTCTGCGATTGCAAACTCTTCTCTGGGCTCTGTGCTCTGGGTTCTGGCTGGATCACTGACTCTGAATCTGAGGTGTACTCTGTGCTCTGTGCACTGTGTTCTGACTCTATGCTCTGTGCTCTTTGGTCTTCACTCTGTACTCTGGGCTCTGGATTTAGACACCTGCTCTGAGACAAGAGTAGAGAGCACAATGCACAGGGCCCATAGCCCAGAGCACAGAGCACAGAGCACAGTGCCTAGAGCCCATATCTCAGAGCACAAAGCACATAGTCAGATCCCAGAGCACAGAGTGCAGAGCTCAGAGCACAGAGACCATATCACAGAGCCCAGAGACAGGAGCACAGAGCACAAAGCACAAGGATCAGAGTAGAGAGCGCAGAATGCAGAGCACAGAGTACAGATGACAGAGCCAGAGCCCAAAGCCAGAACCCATAGCACAGAGTACAAAGCACAGAACCAGAACCCAGAGAACAGAGACAGAGTTCAGAGCCCAGACCCAGAGTATTGAGAGAGATCTTAGAGACAGAGCCCAGAGCACACAGCACAGAGCACAGAGACCAGACCACAGAGCAGAGAGCACAGAGTCCAGAAAGCAGAGTGAGAGCCCAGAGCACAGTACACAGAGCACAGAGCACAGAGCCCAGAGCACAAAGCTAAGTGCACGGTAACAAGGGCACAGTGCTCACAGCCCAGAGCACAGAGTGCAAACCACAGAGAACAGATCTCAGACCCCAGAGCCTAGAGCCCAGAATCCAGAGCCTAGAGTCAGTCAGAGTACTAATGACAGACCCATAGCACAGAGCACAGAACCAGAACAGAGAGACCAGAACCCAGGTGAGAGCTCAGTGCTCAGAGCAAGGACCCAGAGCCCAGAGCAGGGATATCAGAGCCCAGAACACGGACACAGAGTTTAGAGACAGAACACAGAACCCAGAGCACAGACAATGAGAAAAGAGCACAGAACACAAGCCAGAGAACAGAGCCAGAGTCCAGAGCACAGACCCAGAGCCCAGAGTACAGAGCACAGAACATAGATACCAGAGCACAGAGCCCAGAGCACAGAGCACAGAGCTCAGAGGTAGAGCCGGAGTACAAAGACAGTGCATAGACCACAATGACCAGAGTCCAGAGCACAGAACACAGAGCACAGAGCCAGTTCATGGGGCCAGCCTCTGAGCTCTAGGGTCTGTGCTCTGTGCTCTGGTATGTGTGCTCTGTGCTCTGTGCTCTGTGTTCTGTGCTCTGAGCTCTCACTCTGCACTCTGGACTTTGTGCTCTATGCTCTGGGCACTGGGCTCTGTGCTCTGTTCTCTGGTCACTGTGCACTGTGCTCTGTGCTCTGTCTCTGTACTCTGCGTCTGGGTTCTTGGTCCTGTGCTCAGTGCTCTGGTCTCTGTGCTCTATGCTCTGGTCTCTATACTCTGCACTCTGTACCCTGTACTCTGTTTTCTGAACTCTGTGCTTTGTGCTCTGTGCTCTGTGCTCTGGCTCTCTGCTCTGGGCTCTGTGCTCTGGGCTCTGGGCTCTTATCTCCAACTCTAGGCTGTCTCTCAATACTCTAGGTCTTGGCTCTGTACTCTGTCTCTTTTCTCTGGGTCCTCGCTCTATGCTCTGCACTCCATGCTCTGTGCTTTGCTCTCTGTCTCTGTACTTTGGATCTGTACTCTGGGTCTGTGCTCTGGTTTCTGAGCTCTGTGCTCTGGTCTCTGAGCTCTGTGCTCTGTGGTCGGTCTCTGAGTTCTGGACTCTGGGCTCTGTGCTCTGGGCTCTGTGTTGTGGTCTCTGTGCTCTGTCCTCTGTGCTCTGGGCTCTGTTCTCTGGACTCTGTGCACTGTGCTCTGCACTCTGTGCTCTGGGCTCTTGTTCTGTGCTCTGTGCTCCTTGCTCTGGGCTCTGGGCACTGCACCCTGTGCTCTGGGCTCTGGGCTCTGTGTTCTGTGTTTTTGGCTCTGGGCCCTGGATCTGTGCTCTGCATTCTGTATTCTGGGCTCTGGCTCTGAGCTCTTGCTTTCTGCTCTGGTATCTGTGCTCTGTGCTTTCGGCTCTGTGCTCTGTGCTATGGTCTGTTGTATCTGAGCTCTGTGCTATGTCTCTGAGCTCTGGTCTCTGGGCTCTGTGCTCTTGGCCCTGGACTCTGTGCTGTGGTCTCTGTGCTCTGCACTCTGAACTCTGAGCTCTGGTCTCTGTGCTCTGTTCTTGGTACTCTAGGCTCTGAGCTCTGTGTTCTGTCTCTCTATTCTGGGTCTGTGCTCTGGCCTCTGGCTGTGTGCTCTGGCTCTGTGCTCCATGCACCTTGCTCTGAGCTCTGGGCACTGCACATTGTGATCTGGGCTCTGTGCTGTGTGCTCTGTGCACTGGGCTCTGAGCTCTGGATCTGAGTTCTGTGCTCTCTGATCTGCATTCTGTGCTCTGGGCTCTGGTTCTTTGCTCCATGCACCTTGCTCTGAGCTCTGGGCACTACACACTGTGATCTGGGCTCTGTGCACTGGGCTCTAAGCTCTGGAACTGAGTTCTGTGCTGTGTGCTCTGGTCTCTATGCTCTGTACTCTGTTGTCTGTGCTCTGGGCTCTGTTCTCTAGGCCCTGTGATCGGGGCTCTGGGCTCATTGATTTGTGCACTGGGTTCTGTGCTCTGTGCTCTCTGCTCTGTATTCTGTGCTCTGTGCTTGAGCTCTGTGCTCTTGGCTGTGTGCTCTGGGCAATGGGCACTGTGCTCCCTGATCTGGTTTCTGGTCACTGTGTTCTGTGCTCTGTTCCCTGTGCTCTGCACTCTGTGCTCTGCTCTCTGGGCTGTGTGCTGTGGGTCTCTGTGGTCTGTGCTCTGTATTCTGTGCTCTGGACTCTGACTCTGGGCTCTGGTCTCTGGATTCTGGGCTCTGGACAATGTACCCTGTGCTCTGGACTCTGAGCTGTGGTCCCTCTGCACTGTGCTCTGTGCCCTGGTCTCAGAGCATTAGCACAGAACAAGAGCCCAGAGTGCAGGGTTCAGAGCAAGGAGCACAGGGCACAGAGCCAGAACACAATGTAGAGAGCACAGAGTGCAGACCAGATTCAGCACCAGGGCCCACAGTCAGAGTCCAGAGCACAGAGACCAGAGTACAGATCGTAGAGCACAGAGCCATAGCACAGTGACCAGAGACCAGAGCAGAAAACACAGAGCACAAAGCCTAGAAACAGAGCAGGAGCCCAGAGCCAGAGCACAGAGCACAGACACAGAGCCAGGACCCAGAGAACAGAGACAGAGTCCGATCCCAAACCCAGAGTATTGAGAGAAAGACTAGAGCCAGAGCCCAGAGCACACAGCCCAGAGCCCAGAGCCCAGAGCACAGAATGCAGAGCATAAAGGCCAGAACATACAGAGCATACAGAGACAGAACACAGAACCCACATCCCAGGCTCACAGAACAGAGAACAAAGAACAGAGACAGAGCCCAGAACCAGAGCCCAGAATATGGAGTACAGAACACAGAACACAGAATACACAGCCACAAACCAGAGAAGAGAGACAGAGTAGAGAGCCCAGACTCAATGTTTAGAGACATATCCTAAAGCCATAGCCCAGAGCACAGACCTCAGAGTACAGAGAACAGAGCACAGATTAAAGAGAACACAGCACAGAGCACACAGCACAGAGCAAAGTGTATAGTACACAAATCATCAAGTTCAGAGTTCAGAACACAGAGCACAAAGCCCGGAGCCCTGAGCACTGTGACCAGAGCAGAGAGCACAAATCCAGATCCCAGAGCACAGAGCCAGAGCACAGAGAACTGAGACTAGTATACAGAGCACAGTGCCCACAGCCCAGAGCACAGATCAGAGAGCACAAAGCCAGAGCTGAGAGCACAGAGTGCAGAGCAAAAATCACAGAGCCCAGAGCCCAGAGAACAGAGCCCAGAGCACTCAACAGAAAGCACAGAATCCATTGTGCAAATCAACTAGCTCAGAGCCTAGAGCACAGAGATCATGGCACAGAACACAGATCCCAGAGCCCAGTCAAAAGACCCTACAGTACAGATCCAGAGTACAGAGACAGAACACACAGCCTACATCCCAGGCTCACAGAACAGAGCACAGAGAACAGAGACACAGCCAAGAACAAGAGTCCAGAGTGCAGGGTGTAGAACACAGAGCACACAGCACAGAGTCAGAACAGAAAAAAACAGATGGAGTTCAGAATGCAGACCCAGAGTATTGATAGAGAGCCTAGAGCCATAGCCCAGAGCACAAAGCCCACAGCACAGAGCACAGAGACCAGAACAGAGAGCACAGAGACAAGAGCACATAGCACAGAGTCAGGGCCAGAGTACAGACACAGAGCACAGAGCACAGAGTGCAGAGCACAGAGTTCAGAGCACAGAGCCCAGTGCACAAAGTGCAGAGAATAGAGGACAGAGAACAGAGCCAGAGCACTGATCCAGATTCCAGAGCACAGAGTGCATAACACAGAGCAGAGAGCACACAGCACAGAGCACTGAGTACATTGAACATTGCAGGAGCCCAGAACCAGAGGCCAGAATGTAGTATGCAAAGTCCAGAGCACAGAGATCAGAGCACAGATCCAGAGCCCAGAGCACAGAGTGCAGAGCACAGAGCCCAGAGAACAGAACTCAGAGCACAGAGCACAGAGCCCTTAGCTCAGAGCTCAGAGTCACAGCCAGAGAACAGAGACAGAGCACAGAACAAAGAGTACAGTGACCAGAGTCCAGGGCACAGAGTTCAGAGCACAGAGCCAAAACTCAGGATCAGAGCCCAGAGTTCAGGGTCTATTCTCTGTGCTCTGTGCTCTGTTCTCTGTGCTCCATGGTCTGTGATCTGTGCTCTGTGCTCTGTGCTCTGTGCTCTGTCTCTGTTCTCTGAGCTCTGTGCTCTTTGCTGTATCTCTGAGCTCTGATCTCTGGGATCTGTGCTCTGAGATCTGTCTCTGGGCACCGTCTCTCACTCTGGGTCTGGGCTCAGTGTTCTGTGCTCTCTGCTGTGGGCTGTGTGATCTGGGTTCTGGTTCTAGGCTCTCTCTCTCAATACTCTGGGTCTGGGCTCTGAAGTCTATCTCTCTTCTCTGGGTTCTGGCTCTGTACTCTGTGCTCTGTGCTCTGCACTCAGACTCTGGGCTCTGGCTCTGGGCACCTGCTCTGTATTCTGTGCTCTGGGCTCTGTGCTCTGGGCCCTGGGGTCAGGGCAGTGTTTCTGACAGTGGGCCTGCACTCTGTGCCCTGTGTACTGTGCCCTTGCTCTGGAATCTTGCTTTTGCTCTGTACCTTGTGCTCTGAGACCAGAGCATATAGCCCAGAGCCAAGGGCACAGAGCACAGAGAGCATAGTTCAGAAATGAGAGCTCCAACACAGAGTACAGAGCACAGAGTTCAGAGACCCGAGACCATAGTACACAGCCACATCTCAGAGCCCTGAGCACATAGCCCAGTGCACTGAGCCCAGAGTATAGATCCAGAGTAGAGACAGAACACAGATCCCACGTCCCAGGCTCATAGAGCAGAGCACAGAGAACAGAGAATGAGCCTGGAGCCAGAACTCAGAGCATGGATTGCAGAACATAGAGCACAGAGCACACAGCCAGGACCCAGAGAAGAGAGAAAGAGCTCAGAGCCCAGAAACAGAGTTTAGATAGAGATCCTAGAGCCAGAGCTCAAAGCACAGAATGCAGAGTACAGAAAACAGAGCACAGAGTAAGGAGCATAGATACCAGAGCACAGTGACCACAGACCACAACAGAGAACATAGAGTAGGGAGTACAGAGCACAGAACACATAGCATAGAGCACAGAGTGCAGAGCACAGAGACCAGAGCACAGAACACAGAGACCAGAGCACAGAGCAGAAAGACAAGATTCCATACCCAGAGTACAGTGCCAGAAGGCAGAGACAGAGCTCAGGGCAAGATCACAGAACACAGAGTACAGAGTACAGAGACCAGAGCACAGAGCCCAGTGCACTGAATGCAGAGAACAGAAGACAGAGAACAGAGCCAGAGCACTAATCCAGATCCCAGATTGCAGATTGCATAACAGAGAGCACAGAGCACACAGCACAGAGCAAAGAGTACAGAGAACAGTGCAGGAGCCCAGAACCTGAGGCCAGAATGTAGTGTGCAGAACACAGAGCACAGAGCACAGAACCAGAGCCTAGACCACATAAGCAGTGTACAGAGATAGAACACAGTGGTCAGAGCTCAGAATTCAGAGCCAGAATGAGAGTACAGGGACAGAGTGAAGAGCAAAAGGACAGTGACCAGAGCCCAGAGCAAATAGCACAGAGCACAGAACCTGAGCCCAGAGCCAGTTCCCAAAGCACAGAGTGTGGAGCACATGGTCCAGTGAAGAGAACACAGAGCACAGAGCACAGAGCCCAGGTTCCAGAGCTCTGAGTCAGAGACAGAGAATAAAGACACAGCACAGAGCAGAGAGCACAGTGACCTGAGTCCAGAGCACAGAGTGCAAAGCACAGAGCTAGAATTCAGGGCCAGAACCAACGGTTTTGGCTCTGTACTCTGCACTCTATGCTGTATGCTCTATGCTCTGTGCTCTGTGCTGTGATCTCTGATCTCTGAGCTATGAGCTCTGTGCTGTGTTTCTGAGCTCTGCTCTCTGGGATCTGTGTTCTGGGATCTGTCTCTGGGCACTGTCTCTCACTCTGGGTCTGGGCTCAGTGCTCTGTGCACTGTGCTCTGGTTCTGTGCTCTGTGCTCTGGTCTTGGTGCTCTGTACTCTGTGCTGTGTGTTCTGTGCTCTGTGCTCTGTCTCTGTACTCTGGCTCTGTACTTTGGGTCTGAGATCTTGGCTCTCTTCCCTGTGCTCTATTCTCTGTGCTCTGTGCTCTGAACTCTGGCTCTGTTCTGTGCTCTCTGCTCTGGGTTGTGTGATCTGGACTCTGGCTCTAAGCTCTCCTTCAATACACTGAGTCTGATCTCTGAAGTTTGTCTCTACTCTTTGGGTCCTGGACTTGTACTCAGTACTCTGTGCTCTGCACTGAGTGTTCTGGGCTCTGGGTGTGGGCACCTACTCTCTTTTCTATGCTCTGTGTTCTGAGCTCTGCACTCTGCGCTCTGCACTCTGCACTCTCTCAGACTCTGGGTTTGGACTCTGTATTCTGGCTCTGCACTCTGCGCTCTGGTCTCTGGCTCTGGCCTCTGGCTCTGGGCTACTGCTCCAAGATCAGCACCCAGAGCAAAGATCTCAGTGCATAGATCAAAGAGCCCAGAGTCCAGAGCTCCAAGACAGAGCTCAGAGCTCAGAGACCATAGCACACTGCCCACATCCCAGGCTCACAGTACAGAGCACAGAAAACAGAGGCAGAGCCCAAAGCCAGAGCCCAGATCAGGGAGTGAAGAACACAGAGCACAGAGCACACAGCCAGGACCCGGAGAAGAGAGACAGAGTTCAGAGCCCAGACCCAGAGTTTAGAGATCCTAGAGTCAAAGTCTAGAGCAGAGAACACCTACTACAGAGAACAGAGCACAGAGTAAATAGTACAGTGACCATAGCACAGAGCCCAGAGAAAAGAGCCCAGAGCACACAATGGAGCACAGAGCCCATTGTGCAAATCAACGAGCACAGAGAACAGAGCACAGAGATCATGGCACAGAAAACAGAGACAAGAGTCCAGTGAACAGAGCCCACAGCATAGATCTGGAGTACAGAGACCAAACACAGAGCCCTCACCCAGGCTCACAGCACAGAGCACAGAGATCAGATAAACATTCCAGAGTCACAAGCCAGAGCCCTGGGTGTAGAACACAGAGCACACAGCACAAAGCGAGGACCAAGAGAACAGAGATACATTTCAGAGGACAGACCCAGAGTATTGAGAGAGAGCCAAGAGTCATAGCTCAGAGCACAGAGCCCAGAGACCAGACCAGAGAGCATAGAGACCAGAGCACAAACACAGATCAAGAGACAGAATACAGAGATAGAGCAAAAAGCACAGAGCACAGAGTGGAGACCATAGAGCTACAGCCCAGATTCAGATCCTAGAGCACAGGATGCGAAGCACAGAGCCCAGAGCACAGAGCCCAGGGTATAGAGTACAGAGTACAGAAGACAGAGAACAGAGCCAGAGGCCAGAATGTAGTGTGCAGAGCCCAGAGCCCAGAGCCCAGATAACAGAGACCAGAGCACAGAGCCAGAGCCCAGGGCGAGAGTCTAGAGCACATAAACAGAGTACAGAGACAGAATACAGAGCTCAGAGCCCAGAGCACACAGCACAGGGCACAGAGCTCAGAACACAGAGCACACAGCACAGACAGAGATACAGTTCAGAGCACAGACCCAGAATATTGAAAGAGAGCCTAGAGCCATAGCCCAGAGCACACAACCCAAACCACAGAGCTGAGAACACAGATACCAGAGCCCAGAGCCCAGAGCACACAGCACAGAGCACAGAGCCCATTGTGCAAATCAAAGAGCACAGAGCCCAGAGCACAGAGATCATGGCCCGGAACACAGAACCCAGATACCAGTGAACAGAGCTCAGAGCATAGATCCTGAGTACAGAGGCAGAACACACAGCCCACATCCCAGGCTCACAGCACAGAGAACAGAGAATAGAGACACAGTCCAGAGTCAGGGCCCAGAGCACAGGGTGTAGAACACTGAGTACACAACACAGAGCCAGGACAGAGAGAACAGAGATACAGTTCAGAGCACAGACCCAGAGTATTGAGAGAGAGCCAAGAGCCATAGCCCAGAGCACACAGCCCACAGTACAGAGCACAGAGCACAGTGACCAGAGTCCAGAGAACAGAGTGCCGAGCACAGAGCCAGAGATCAGGGCAGAGCCCAGAGCTCTGGGTCTGTGCTTTCTGCTCTGTACTCTGCATTCTGTGGTCTATGCTCAGTGCTCTGTTCTCTGTGCTATCATCTCTGGTCTCTGAGCTGTATGCACTGTGCTGTGTCTCTGAGATCTGTGCTCTGAGATCTTTCTCTAGGCACTATGTCTCACTCTGGGTCTGGGCACAGTGCTCTGTGCATTGTGTTTAACTCTGTGCTCTGTGCTGTGGTATCTGGGCTCTGTACTCTGTGCTCTGTGTTCTGTGCTCTGTGCTCTGTGCTTTGTGCTCTGGCTCTGTACTCAGGGCTTTCTACTCTGGGCTGTGTGCTCTGGCCTCTGGCTGTAACCTCTCTCTCAATAACTCTGTTTCTGGGCTCTGGAATCTGTCTCTCTTCTCTGTGTCCTGGCTCTGTACTCTGTGCTCTGTCCTCTGTACTCAATGTTCTGGGCTCTGGTTCTGGGCATCTGCTGTGTTTTCTATGCTCTAGACTCTGTGCTCTGTGCTCTGGCTCTGGGCATTGTCTCTGACTCTGGGTCTGAACTCTGTGCTCTGTGCACTGTGTTCTGACTCTGGTCTCTGCACTCTGGGCTCTGGGTCTTGGCTCCTGCTCTGAGACCAGAGCACAGAGCACAGATTCCAGAGCTCTTTGAGAGAAAGGTAACTGTTTTGTGCTTTTGAAAACTGTCCCATTTTTGTTACTGGACATTGAACCCAGGGCACTTGAGAGCTACAATTCGTGTTCATTATTATTCCTAGTAGTAGTAGTAGTAGTATTGAGACAGGGTCTCTCTAAATTGCTTAGGGCCCTGCTAAATTTCAGAGGTTGCCCTCAATTTTGTTATCCTTTTGCCTCAGCCTCCAAGGTTGCTGAGATTACAGGCATGTGCACCACCCCGCCATGCTGAAGACTAACTTTTTAGATTTTGAGAATCCTTGATTGAACCCTGGGCTGGGGAGTTTGCCTCTACTTAGAATAAGAGCCCTGCAGATTTACCAGTCAGGGAAACCTGTTTCTTCTCCTCTTTCTGGCTTGTGGACCAGGAATCCTGCTGCCTGTGTGAAAGGGAATGCCAGCATGTCACTCTCCTAAGACATGTTGGCTCTACATCCAACCTGATAAGAATCACCATCATACACCCCTCATGTTTGCCAGGGTACTGAATTTTCACCAATCCCACATCCAGAGAGAAATCTGGAAGAATCAACTCAGAGCTTTTTGAGAAGATGTGACAGGATATTTTAACAGCAGATTCTAAGCTATAAATGGTTGATCAGTATTAAAAGAGGTGAACAATTAAGTTTAAAATGTGTATGTGTGCTTTCTATGTTTATAACCTACAGTGTCCACTATGGAAAATAAAAAGAAAAAAGAAAGAAAGCCCCTTCCTGGATTCTAATTTTGCCTGAAAACTAAATTGTCTTTAATTTAGGGGGGGGAGTAAGTTGAAGAGATATTTTGGACAGAAGTTGCTACAAACTTGACTTTTCCACCAGAATATCAATACCTCTTTCCCTTATAAGTTTCTAAAAATTGCAAGGGCCAAACATGCGGTTCCAGATGAGTGTTTGGAAATGAACTTGTAAACATAGAACTTCTAAGGATATCCTTTTTCTCAATCATGCAGAGGCTTAAGATGGTGGATTCTGTCTCATTTCATAAACATGTTTTTTTTACCAAGGGTGTTTATAGGGTGTTCACACTCTTTTAGAGGTAGACATTTTTATTAAGAAAGAAATGGAGTACTTATGTCAGCTTCCCATAAGTGCAACAATTAGTTCTTGAAGTGTTTTGTATATTTTAATTTGACTATGAAAAGTGGACATTTTTAGGAAAATATAACACTTAAGAAAGACATAATAATCCAGTTACTCAATGCACTGATTTACTTGAAATAAATTCAAAAGTAAAAATAGCAACAGTTTCCCCCTACTGGGATAGAAAAGTTACCTCATACTTCTAAATCATAATCAAGTTCTTCTTGTTCTGTGACCAAAAAAAGAAAAAAGAAAAAAAAAAAAAGAAAGAGAAAAAGAAAAGAAAAAATTATCCAGGGCATTGGGTTAAAAGACAATGAATTGCATATTGTTTTTATTGGGTGCAGCTAATATTGATCTCCCCCCAAAGGAGAGGTATTGGAAACCTAAAGGATCAAAATAAACCTACCAGGAGTGGGTGGAAGCTACAATAACTCAGTTCTTCACTGCTAGAGGGGAAGGTACAGTAACAATAAGAAAAAACAGGGGAAGAAAATGTCCCTCAGAAATCAAGATGCTAGTTTGATAGAATTCAATGAAAAATGGCAGTAGAAATCATAGAAAATGAGTCTAGAATCTTCATAATTAAAATGACCCATGAAGCACAAGATAAGAGAGCAAATGCAGTCAATGTATGATCACTCCAATAAACAGTTAAAAGAGCAAATATAGGAAGGAAAATAGCACTTCAACAAAGACATTGAGATTCTGAGGAAAAAAACCCAAATACTTGAAATGAAAGAAATAATAAACTGAATTAAAAACTCAATACATAGCATCAACAACAGACTAGTTCTTGTGGAAGACAGAATCTCAGACAATGAAGACATAATATTTAATCTTGAAAATAAAGTTGACAAACTGGGAAGATGGTAATAAATCATGAATGGAACCTCCAAGAATTATGGAACATCATGAAAAGACCAAAATTAAGGATAATTAGGATTGAGGAAGCACAGAGATAGAAATCAGAGAAATGAGCAACGTCTTCAATGAAATAATATCAGAAAATTTCCCAAACCTGAAGAATGAGATGGAAAATCAAATATAAGAGGCTTACAGAACACCAGGTGCAGAAAACTACAACAGATTCTCACCAAGGCACATTATAATAAAGATACTTCACATACAAAAAAAGTTATGATTTTTAAGCATTGTGAGAAAAAAATCATCAGATTATATATAAGGGGAAATTAACAACACAGATAGCAGATTTCTCAGCACAGAACCTAAAAGCAAGAAGGGCCTGGAAGAATATATTTCAAGCTCTGAAAGAACATGGATGCCAATCAAGAATCTTATGCCCAGCAAAATTAATCTTCAGATTTGATGATGAAATAAAATCTTTCCATGATAAACAAAAGCTAAAAGAACATAGAAATAGAAAGCCTGGAGTGGAGATCATTCTCAGCATAGTATTTCATGAGGAGGAAGTGAAAAACAACAATACAAGTCCAAGTCCACAAATGGAAAAACTACCATAAAGGAAAAGACAATCAAAGGAGAAAGCAAGTCAAGTTAAAAACCAAAATTAAGCAAAAATGACCAGAAATACAAATCATATCACAATGGTAACCCTGAGTGCTAATGGCCTAAACTTATTAATCAAAAGACATTGGTTGAATTAAAAATAAATACCCAACAATATGTTGTGTTCAAGAGACTCATCTCATAGAAAAAGACATCCACAAACTAATGGTGAAAGGATGCTGAAAAACAAACCATGTACATGGATTAGTAAAAAAGCAGGGGTCTCCATTCTTATATCAGAAAATGTGGACTTCAAATCTAAGTCAGAAGGGATAAAGAAGGATATTTCGTACTTCTTAGGGGAAACATAAAGGAGTAAGACATAACAATTTTAAATATTTATACCCCAAACAATGAAGCATCCATGTACATCATACAAACCCTTCTCAATTTGAAGAATGAAATAGACCACAAGTCAATAATGCTGGGTGACTTTAACATGCCACCCTCACCACTGGATAGATACTCCAAACAAAGAATTACAAAGATACTATAGAATTAAATAAAATATATTAATGTGCATGTATAGAGTATTTCATCCATCATCAGGGAAACACACTTTCTTCTCAGCAGCTCATGGATCCATCTTCAAAATAGACCATATGCTTTGCCACAAAGAAGCCATTAATAAATACAAAAAATAGAGATACTATCTTGTGTTCTATCAGACCATAATGGAATGGAATTGGAAATCAATATTAAAATAAAAATCAAAAACTTCTCCTACACCTGGAGCCTAAAATATATGCTATTGAATGATGCAATGATAACAGCAGACATTAGAATGAAATAAAAAAAAAATCTTAGAGGTAAAAGAAAACAGCAACACAACATATCAAAATCTCTGGGACACTCTGAAAGCAGTACAAAAAGGAAAGTTCATTGCATTGAGCTCATACATTAAAATAATAAAAAGTCAACAACTAAATGACCTAACATTACATCTCAAATCTCTAGAAAAAGTAAAGCAGATCAACACCAAAAGTAGAAGACAGGAAGTAATTAAAATCAGAGTTGAAATCAATGAAATTGAAACAAAGAAACAATTCAAAAAAAAACAATTCAAAACAAAAAGTAGATTCTTGATGAAAGTAAACAAAATAGATAAACCCTTAGCCATACTAACAAAGAGGAGAGAGAAAACTCAAATTACTAAAAATAATGTTAAGAAAGAAAATATCATGACAGACACCATTGAAATACATAACATAATTAGAAGGTACTTTGAAAATCTATAGTCCAACAAAATAGAAAATATTGAAGACATTCTCAAATTTTTAGAAACATATGATCCTCCCAAATTGAATCAGGAAGACATACACAATGTAAGCAGAACAATTTCAAGCACCAAATAGAAGAAGTCATCAAAAGTCTATCAACAAAGAAAAGCCCAGGACTAGATGGATTCTCAGTTGAATTCTATCAGACCTTCAAAGAAGAACTAATACAAATATTCATCAATGCATTCTAGGAAATAGAAAAGAAGGGAACCCTTCCAAACTCATTATATGAAGCTAATATCATTCTCAGACTAGAACCAGAAAAAGATGCATTAAGTGAAGAAAATATTAGCTCAATATCTCTGATGTGGCGTAGATGCAAAAGAACTTGAAAAAATTGTGGAAAATATCATAAAAGAAGATATTAAAATGATAGTGCTCCATGATCAACTGGGGTTTATACCACGGATGGAAGGTTGTTTCAACATCTGATAATTCATCACATCAATAGACTTAAAGTTAAAAATACAGCACTCCTTCATGCTCAAAAGAGTAGAAAACATAGGGATAGTAGAAACATATCTCAAAATTGTAAGGACTATATCTATGCTAAGCCCACATACAACATCATTCTTTTCTAAGATATTTTTAGACATTGACAGACCTTTTTTATTTTATTCATTCATTAATATGTGGTGCTGAGAATCGAACTCAGTGCCTCACACATTCTATTGCTGAGCCACAACCCCAGCCTGACAACATCATTCTTAATGGAGAAAAACTGAGAACATTCCCTCTAAAAACTGGAACAAGACAGGGATGCCCTCTTTCACCACTTCTATTCAAAATCTTCCTTGAAACACTAGTCACAGCAGTTAGACAGACCACAGTAATTAAAGAAATATGAAAAGAAGAAATTAGGTAATAACTATTTGCTGATAACATGATTCTATATTTATAGGATCCAAAAATTTCCACCAGAAAACTTCTAAACCTAATATATGAATTCAGAAAAGTAGTAGGATTTAAAATCAATAAACATAAATCTAATACATTTCCATTCCTATTTGATGTATCCTCTGAAAGAGAAATTAGAAAAGGCACTCCTTTCACAATAGCCTCAAAAATAAAAACTCTTGGAAATCAATCTAACAGAAGAGTTCATAGACTGCTACAATGAAAATTATAGAACACTAAATAAGAAATTAATGAAAACCTTAGAAGATGTAAAGATATCCCATGTTCTTGGATAGGCAGAATTAATATTGTCAAAATGACCATACTATCAAAGATGCTAAATGGACTCAATCCAATTCCAATTAAAAGCCCAATGATATTCCTCATAGAAATAGAGAAAGCAATCATGAAATATATCTGGAAGCATAAATGACCCAGAATAACTAAAACAATCCTAAGCACAAATAGTGAGGTAGGAGGTATCACAATACAGATCTTAAACTATAGTAAGAGCAATAGTAACAAAAATGCCATGGTATTGGCACCAAAATAAACAGGAGACCAATGGTATAAAGAAACAGAGACAAAAATACAGTTACCTCATACTCTACAAAGGGCCAATAATAAACAATGGATGAAAAATAGCCTGTTCAAAAATGATGCTAGGAAAACTGGAAATCCATATGCAATAAAATGAAATTATGCATCTGCCTCTCACCCTGCACAAAACTCAATTCAAAAGGGGTCAAAGGCTTAGGAATTAGATCAGTGACCCTGAAACTAATAGAAGAAGAAACAGGCCCAAATCTTCATCATATTGGCTTAGGATCAGACTTCCTTAACATGACTCCCAAAGAACAAGAAATCAAGCAAGAATCAATAAATGGGAATTCAAACTAAAAAGCTCATTCTCAGGAAAGAATACAATCAATAATGTGAAAAGAGAACCTACAAAGTTGGAGAAAATAATTTCCATGTGCACTTCAGATAGAGAACTAATCTCCAAAATTTATAAAGAACTTACAAAAATTTTCACCAAAAGTATAAAAAACCCAGTCAATAAATGGGATAAGAAACTGAACAGACTCTTTACAGAAGAAGAGACACAGGTGATTAATAAATACATAAAAAAGGGTTCAACATCTCTAGTAATTAGAGAAATGCAAATTAAAACAACTGTAAGATTTCATCTTACTCTAATTAGAATAACTATTTTCAAGAACACAACCATAATAGATGTTGGCATGGATGTGGGGAAAAAGTACACTCATACAATGTTGGTGGAGTTGCAAACTATTGCAGTCCCTCTGGAAAGCAGTGTAGAGAATCCTCAGAAAACTTGGAATGGGCCCACATTTGACCCAGCTCTCCTATACCTCGGTTTATACCCAAAGGACTTCACATTAGCATAGTATATTAACACAGCCACATCAATATTTATAACAGCTCAATTCACATAACTAGATTGTAGAACCAATCTAGATGCCCTTCAACAGATGAATGGATAAAGAAATTGTGGTGTATATACACAATGGATCATGATTCAGTCATAAATAATAATATTATGGCATTTGCAGATAAATGGATGGCATTGGAGAATATCTTGCTAAGTGAAATAAGTCAATCTAATTAACCAAAGGTTAAAGGCTTTCTCTGATAAGTGGATGATGATACATATAATAGGGGTGGGGGTTGAGAGAAGAATGGAGGAACATTAGATTACATAGAGGGAAATGAGAGGGTGGAGGGGGCAGTGGTATGAAAGATGGTGAAATGAGACTGACATCATTACACTGTGTACATATATAATTACATGAATGGTATGAATCTTCATCGTGCACAATCATAGAAATGAAAATTTGTACACCATTTCTGTACAATGAATTAAAATGTAGTCTATAAAGATAAAAAATAGATTAAAAAAATGAAGACTTAGTTACTTTATCTTGTTGAATTCTCTGGATTAGGAGAGCATTGTTTATTATTCACTTACATGCTAGAATCTTGCAGTAGTATCACTTTCTATAATGTGGATATTTATAATTGTTGTCTTTGATGTCAAAACATTGTTACTCATCTACCCACATTATTATTGTTTGGATATGTGAGTATAGGCAGAACAGATTCTAGGGACAGGAATAAAGAAAGGTTAGACACAGTGTATACTCCTCCTACTGAACTCTAGAGTTGTTTCATCCACCCTGCATCCTATGCCCCAATGTGGTTCATTTCAAACTGATTGCAGTTCTCCAGCTCCCATGCCACTGAGCACTTAGCATTATGCCTGTTGATCAGGCAAACTTCAGTAGACTGTGGGCCCTCAAGATTGGAACTATATCCTGTTCCCCAAGGTGTCTCCCAGCATCTAGCTTGTTGACTGGACTACAGATGATGTCAGTAATTATCAATGATGATCTAAATGAAAAGATACCAAAGAATTCATAAAGAAATGTCAACAAAAGAGAAGGGTTAAAGAAGTCAAGTGTGTTAACCTTTTGAGTGGGTCCTTTGGCTTGTCAAAAATATACATGACAAGGACCATCTCTGTGCCAGAGGTATGATGTACACAAAGAGATTTAGGGTCTTACTGGAAAATGGTAAGCTAAAGAGATTCTAATTGCTATTTCACTTCTCTGGCTTACTACTGGAATTGGGGTAGGCTATAATGATGTGACTATGTCCCAGGAGAAATTGGATTTCTTTCTTTCCCCTGCCTCTTATTCCTATCACATGAAATCAAGCTTTAGTCACATACAGCAAAACATTGATCTTTTTAAGATTTTAACTTCAGCAGAGAAGCAAAAACTACTAATTTTAAGTAAAATTAACAATGAGCAAATCTACTACTTTAAAAAAGTTTCAGCCTGGGCATCCTAATCTTTTGTTAAAATTATACATACCAACTACAATCTCTGTGCCAGAAGTATGATTACACAATGAGATTTAGGGTCTTATTGGAAAATGGTGATAAAAGGCCTTGTTGTCTGAAAGGTTCAAGGTTAGAACAGCAGAACTCTGGGAATAAGTAGAGCAGAAAGGACGTATGTGGCAACAGTGAGCTCCTGGGGGCAGGACCCAGAGCCTCTGTGGAATTCAGTAAGTATTTGTCAACAATTAATGGCCTCTTCTTTTCCTCCTTATTGGGAATTATGCAACATGTTTGAAATATTACTTGGTGACATTTTAGAAAAGGTTTGGGGAATGACTAAAATTATACTAATTTTCTCATACAGTATTCCCAACAATAAGTATTGTTCATGTCTATGGTTGTTCTATACATTATCAGGATCTTTGGGAGATGGAAAGTAAGTACCCAGGGAATATGAAAATTAAGATCCAGTCACCTGGATTTTGTATTAAAATAAAGATTGCTGAATCCTTAGGTCTTTGATAGGGTCTGACATATATATTTTATTCAAGTGCCTAGTATTGTCCTTGGTTCAGGGATGATACTTTGTTAACCATGGAAGGCCAGTGGTTTCTAGTTTACATTTAGAAATCTGCAGGTTAAATGCACTGTGTGTTGTGAGGGGTGATATTGGTGATTGGTCCAGGGGTGATCTACCATTGTGCTGCATCCTCAGCTCTTTTTATTTTAAGACAGTGTATTCTTAAGTTGCTGAGGCTGACCTTGAACTTGTGATCCTCTTGTCCAAGTCCTGAGTTATTTGGATTATAGCCCTGTTTCATTGTACCTGGTTTTATTACTGAATTTAAAGACTACTTGCTTGAGAGTTTTACCAAATAGTCCTGAATTTTCTCTTGGTGACATTCAAAATTCAGCACCCCCCAAAAAAATACAACCCACTGTGTATGACTGATGGGTTTTATGGCCTTGGGTCCTCCTTTTTTGGTTGGATCATGAATCTAAGGGAGAAAAATTTTGCACCTTTTAAGATATTATTACTCTTCCAATGAAAAGGATAGTTGAACAGAGCATTTATTTAAAATGATATATAAAAAACATGATACGAGGAAGATTTTCTAAAACTAGACATTTCAATTCATGGGTTTTCACTATGCAGATTATAATTATGTCCCCACTAAACTTATAAAAGCAATCTCCTTTCAAAATAACAAACCTCTTCCACATATGTTATTAATATACTGCAAAGGAAACAAAATATATTTGGTCTACAACAAATTTTAAATGATGCTGTTGTGATCTTTTCAAAGGTAGGTTGGAAACCTGAGTGTGACAGAGCTTAGGAATTTCTGCATATAATCATTCATGTACATTAATTTTTCATTTCATCTACAATCATTATAGCAGGTTATAGCAGTTATTAAAGAATTCCAAATAAGGAGAAAAGGCACTAGACTTTCTGGAAGAGCTAGCCTTTTGAACTGAGATATGTTTTATAAAGAGATAGATGCCAAAGACACTGTGCTAATTGTTGAATGTCAAGGACACAGATTTACAAATAAAGTGAAATATCTTTTTCAATTGGATAATTTAGCATTTTGAGCTTACTTGTCTCTTTCATTCCAACTTTTTAAATGGACTTTTATCAAATTTGAAAATCACCCAGTAGGTACAGATATATGTTGAAACCCGGTGGAACTAGTTTAAATTTGAATTGGAGACTGTGTGTTAAAATTTTTAGTATGACTAATCTAAGCCAGCAAATATCTGCAATGCTCTGAAGAAGGGACTGTTAGAGATAGACAACATGTGAATTAACAGTAGGGTAAACAAAGTGAGCAGGGACTGAGTGTTTCTTTGAATCCAGGGACTGGACAGATTCTGAGAAAGAAGTGCTGCCTGAGCTGAGCTGAAAGAAGGGACAGGATTTTGATAGAGAGCAAAGCATACTTCAGAATTCAATAGATCTGCCTAGTTTGGATAGGGAAAGCATATTCATGAAGAGACCCAGTGATAGATGAATTCTGAAAAGGAGGTGTGGACCTTGAAGAGTTCCACCTTAATATGTTGCTATACCTTCAAGAGTGATATCCATGTGAAGGAAGAACTCAATAGAAAGTGGAAGAAACAGGAAGATAGGAGAAAATTATTACATGACTTCAAATATTGAAGGGATAGTGGACATAGGAATCAATTTTGAAGACATTTCAGAGGCAAGATTGAGGAGAACTTGGATTTAGTTTGAGGAATAAGCAGGTAGTAAAAATGAGGAAGAGGCAAACTGACTGAGTCTGGCAATATTTTAGTAATAATAGCTAATGTGAATTGAAAGCTCCCTATGTGCCAGTCTGGACCACTCATCATAGTTTTTCATTTACTGCTACCAGTAATGCTATCTTAAAGTTGAGGAAACTAAGGCACAGTGATATTGCCCAGTTTACACAAGAATACACACTAGTAAGTGTCAGAAACGGATTAAAATTTAGTTTAAAATCCCAACCACTACTCTCACTGACTTAGAGCACCAGAGAAGAGCAGCTCTCTTGGGAAAGGAGTACTGACTGGGGACACTGAAAATGAAAATGGTTTTCAGGTTCATGTATGGCTTGGAGAAAAGTAGGCCGAGGATAGAAGTCTGGCTTATTCTGCAACGCAAAAATGACTGTGATCTCCCTCCACTGAATCCCGTCCCCCACTCCCCCACACAAAACAGACTGCCCTGTCAGGAACTGATACTGATCTTCCTTTTTATCATGTGCATTTTCCTATTGGTTTCTTAAAGTTTTCCTAGGTTATCTAAGGTCACCATACCAAACATCCTTCTGATGGTACAGGGTTGATTTGACCATTTGTACTCTATAGATTAGATGCTGAAGGATAGGAAATGGGAGGGAATAAAGTTCAGAAAGAAATGGGGTCTGACCTGAAGCACTGGGCTCCAGTTTTGCTTGGGACTTCTGCCAGACATATGTCCCCAACATTAGCTACTTTCTGGACCATCTGTTGAATGTCTTATATTCAATATAATTTGTACTTTTATTACTCACATTTCTATTAAATACTCATTATGTGAGGGAAAAATGGAGGGCTGTAGTAAAGAGCACATATTAAGAACTAAGAAACATGCAAGTAAAGTCAGGTTAATGAGAACTGTGACAACTGAGGGTACCCAAATAAAGAGTTAAGGGCAGAAGTCAGTGATCTCTTTAAAACAACAAACAAGACTAATAAAACCAAAGGGGATTCATTTTTTAAAATAATTTTTAGATGATGATGGAACTTTATTTTATTCATTTATTTATATATGGTGCTGAGAATAAAACCCTGTGCCTCACATATGCTAGGCAAGGGCTCTACCACTGAACCATAACCCTAGCCCCAGAAAGGGGATTCTCTTGAAAATATCAACAAGATGGGCAAAACCCCAAACATAATATTAAAAAAAATTCTAATGATGAAAATTTAAGCCTGCTGTCCTCCATTGTTCACTCCAAGTCAATAGGAATAGTAGTTAGGGGCATTAATAAAAAAGTATAAAGTATATGTGAAGAATTTGAAAACAGAGTTGAAGTAAATAGCATTTTAGAAAAAATTAAAATTTTAAAGCACCAGGAAAGAAATAGAACCTTGAATATATGAATAACCACTGAATACATTGAACCAGTAATTAAGACATCCCCTAAACCCTTCCAAAGTGAGAAGTTGGACAATTTAGTACAGATAAAATCTAGTCAGACCTTAAAATTAGGTGTTGCTGCTTATTAGTTGTGACCTTTATGTAATCAGAACTTTAACTGCTCACTTGTAGCCCCTAGATATCAAATAAAATGACAATCATTGATAAGCAAGAAAGCACAGATATAAATAATTTACTGAAATAGTCTGAAAAGTGGAAAATATATTTACTTTTCTTCAGATATTTATTGTGCTTCTAACAGGAGCCAGGCTTTGTAGTTTGATATTTAGTGCTGAAGTTTAATATTTAATTAAACTTACTCTGGACTAAATAGGAATTAAGTTACAAGACATTATAGGAAATTATTTTGACATATATAATCCTAGGCAAAAAAAAAAAAAAAAAAAAAACTAGGTGCAGATAGTCAGGTATTAACGGGAGACCTTTACTTCAACTTGATCAGTTGGGAGCACAGATGATGGGTTTGCTTCAGACCTGACACTTTTCACTAAAACATAAACTTTTTTTATCTTGTTATTTATCATATTAGTTTCTAGCAATACATAGATTAACTGTACACTAAGTTTTTTCTTATGAGTCATCTTTCTAATAAGTTTTATATTATTTATCAGTGAAAATATTTTTTCAGGAGCCGAAGTTTAGAACTCAGTTATACAGGGCTTGTGTAGTATGTGTGGAGCAACAGGTTCAATAATCAGCCCCACATATAAACAAATAAATGTCCATTGACAACTAAAACAAAAAATAAGCTAATTGTGCAAAATGAAACTAAATGCATTCTGCTGTCATGTATAACTAAGTAGAATCAATAAAAATATTTTAAAAATACATTTTCAACTCTAAAAGAGATATTTCTTCTAAATATTTTAAGATAAACAATCCTAATTTTTAGTTTACTGAGAGACATCTTTGTAGTGCTCTGGAAAACTGAGGACAAATTCCAAAATATAGTATTAGAAATTACAGATTTATAGAGTCTGATTTAATATTTTCTCAATATTTAAAGCAAACCAGCATTCCCAGATAGCCTAGAACCTTTTAAAAACAGTATTTGAATATGCTTTAGTAACATCTAAATTATGTACTTTTTTCTAGTAACCTGTCATATAGAAAAAAATAAGTACATTATATGGGCTTTATTCTTCTCTGCTCTAGGTAATCTTGCAATTATCATCTGTAAATCATTGTATAAAATGGATTGGCAATTGATCCATCACAGGGGTGAAGACAGAACAAATTACTGTAGTCTGTTTGGGAATGCAGTGAACCCCATTTTTCCCAGGGGATTTGTAATAATTATTTTAATTGTTTTGCTCACTGCAGTTTCTCACACTGCTTAACAGTCACATGTCAGTGCCAATCACGTCTGTACAGAGCTGCTTTTCCAGTACTGCTTTCTTTGAGCTCTCAGAAATTCTAATGAAGTCTGACTGAAATTAAAGACTCATTAACTAATCAAGTTTGTCCCACTAAGCTAGTTTACCTGTGTCAAAAGAAGTACATTGTGAAACACTGTCCATTTGGTTTGCACTTTTCATAACATGGATAGTCTAAATTTATGTTGGCATTTTAAAAACTATTTTTTTATATTCAAGTATATATGAAAATCCATTTTGCATTAAGTGCATTTTAATGTTTTGTTTTTATATGCTCTTAGCTCTTAAGCATTGAACACTGTTGGCAGTGAAGAACTTTTCTTAATGTTTTCAGTGCAACCAATAAGGATGTGTGTGGTGGGCAAACCCGTGGCCCAGGGTTATGCCACATGCATCCAAAGATGGCAACTGGCAGAGAGTCAATTGATGTGCTGAATGCGCCTTGAGAAAAACATGAAGCGTTTACCATTGGCTGTATGGTAATTAGTTCAGCCGCCTAGCTCAGAGACAGATACATCTTACATGTATGCTTGAACTCATGATCACTTGACCTTTAATAAGATTGGATGGACATATCTTGTTACAATTGCATATGCTTGACACTGCTTATATATTCAGGGTGTTATCTGAATAAAGCAGAAGCTGCTTTATGAACCTCTGAGGAGTACATGTCCTTTGTCCTGCTGGTCGGTGGCAAGCGGAAGCGGCGGCAAATTGCAAGTGGTGGCCCGGGCGGGGAATGGTGAGCGCTCAGGTAAGTAAAAGACAGTTTCACTAGTGTAATTAATGAGAAGGTTTCCCTATTTGAAAAAAGGGTGGTCTTAAGGTTTTAATGGAAGATTCCCCTAGAGAGGGAATGTTATGAAAGACAGCGAAGGACATCCTGTGGTGAAAGAAAATGTGTAAGATGTTACCTTTTCTTGTTTCACTTCTGTTTGTTGTTGTGGCATGTAAGGTGTTATTTGTGTTACCTTTTCTTGTTATGTTTCTGTTTGTTGTTGTTGTGGTGATATGGACATTAGTTTGTTTCTGTCTGACATCCAAAAAACCAAAATTTCAAGAACGGTTAAGAGAAGGGAAAAAGATATTAGAAACTGTAAAAGAAGAACAATCAAGTTGAGCTTCTGAAAGAGAAAGTAGATGTGCAGACCTCTGTGCCTCTGCCAGAGCAGTATTAACTCCAGTGATGGGAGTACAACCAATACCAACTTTGGTTGTTGGCCCATTACTTAAAGGAACAGTGGGGCTAATTCTGGGGAGGAGTTCTTCTGCTTTAAAAGGATTAAATATTGTCCCTGGAGTTATAGACCCTGATTTTACAGGAGAAATAAAAATCCTTGCTTCTTCACCAAGAGGTGTAGCAATAATAGCTCAGGGTGATCGTGTAGCACAATTGTTGGTCTTACCCAGCTGCCATGATCAATATCCATCAAAGAATATTATTAGGGGAAATACAGGATTAGGTTCTACAGGCCAAAATAGGGTCATGTTAACATTGGATTTAAAAGATAGATCTATGACAAAGTTAGTGATAGATGGCAAAAGTTTTGAGGGCTTATTAGATACTGGGGCTGACAAAAGTATTAACAAAATTACAGAAATTTGGCGGGCAAACCTGGGACCCAGGGTTATGCCACATGCATCCAAAGATGGCGACTGGCAGAGAGTCAAATGGCATGCTGAATGTGCCTTGAGAAAAACAGGAAGTATTTACCATTGGCTGTATGATAGTTAGTTCAGCCGCCTAGCTCAGAGACAGATATATCTTACATATAGGCTTGAGCTCGTGATCGCTTGACCTTTAATAGAATTGAATGGACATATTCAATTATGGTTACAATTGCATGTTCATGAGACTGCTTATATATTGAGTATGGTATCTGAATAAAGCAGAAGCTGCTTCATGAACCTCTGAGGAGTATATGTCATTTGTCTCGCTGGTTGGTGGCAAGCGGAAGCAGCGGCAAACTGCACATGTGAACTTTTTTCTCTTTAATTCTGCATGTGCTGAACTGTGCTTGTATACACACATAAACAGCTGTGCCTTCCTTTGCATTCAATTTTATGTAAAATGTGTATATTTTTAGTATTAAGAGAAAATATTTGAAAGACAAAATTAGTACCAAAGAACTCTCTAGTAAAATTTATTTTTCACAAGTAGTCAAAATATGAAAACATATTCATATCACTTTTCCCTTTTAGCATTCAATTGCATAAGAATTGCCTTAGAATCTCTTTTCAATTAAAATTAAATAAATGTAATATCCAAACAACATTTTTATGAGTAAAATAAATCATACTTAGACCATAAACATTCATAAAAGAAAGTGCTCTGAAGAGAATTTTTTAAACTTTGAAGCCTTGTAGATATTCATATATTTTCTCCTCCCTACAAAAATCTGATATGGATAGTCACCAGCCCATAGCATCCAGACTGCTATAATTTCTAGTTGAGCATATTATTTCAAAAGATTAGCCTTGATTCTTCCTATAGAAAAACAACACCCACCTGATATATTTACTGTATCAATAGGAGTTGGGTTTCTCTAAATACCTGGAACCATAATTAACATTTAAAAATCTAATATTTTGAAAACTCACTGGTGATGAACTCAAACATCAAAGAAATGATTTTGTAGCACTTTTGTGAGGATAGTCACAATTTTTGAGAGATAAAAAATGTACTATAATACAAATATTGAACTAGGTATGAAGGCATTGCTTGTGGAAACTAAGACATGATAAACTGCTTTATATTTTATTAAATTGATGGTAACATTGGAAGAAAACCTGGCAAAAATTCTTCAGGAATCACATCACTGTGGAAATACCTGCAGATACAACAAAGAGATTTTTTGTGTAGTATAGTTTAGAACAGTGATAAAACATTTTCTGTTCTGTAAAAAACAAAAAACAACAACAAAAAAACATAAGGCACCATTACAGTGACACCAAACCTAAACATGAAGCAGGAATGTTCCAAAATAGGTAAATGAACTAGAAAGTGCTCATCGAAGATTAGGTTAACTGTAATCCTTCACTACAAAGTAACAGAAACCAACTTGAAATGTGACTAAATAGCTGATCCAAACTAGGCATTAAATGGCAGGAATTATGAAAAGGCTAAAAAGTGAACTTTATGAAAACAAATTACCTGAATTTTTAGAAAATAAAATTAGGTTTCATTTGAAATTTCAATTTTCAATCAGAATCAAGTTTCTCTCACCTGTGTGGAGACACAGGTTTTGTTTTTTTTTTTTTTTTTTTTTTTTTTTAGGGAAAAAAATTCAAGAACTCCAGTATGCTGTAACTGCAAAGAATGGGACTGGCTCCAAAATCCACAGACACTACTAGTACCCCTTCATAAGTTAAATCTTTACTAAATAAAAGGAACTGGTTCAGGGAACTGGCAATTACTGAAAGTGAAATGTGTGAGCTAGAAGCTAAAAGGGGCCTTTGAGAATGATTCCCTTTTTCTTGATCAGGACAGGTTTGCAGAAGCAGCTGAGAGTTACCTGGGATCACTGAACTCATTGAAGGTGGAACAGTGATGGGCATTCCAATTTCATTTCCCCAAGGCCTAGCTGTAATTAAGCAGTGGTCCAAAACTGTTAGGAAAAGAAATATCATTAAAAATTGTAGGATAAGGGCTGGAGTTATAACTCAGTAGGGAAGTAGAGCACTTCCATAGCATGTGTGAATCACTGGGTTCAGCACCACATATAAGTAAATAAAATAAAGAGCCATTGACAATATTTTTAAAAAATACTGTAGAGTAAAAGAACACATACAAAATGCAAGATTCTTATGGAGAAACTAAAATAAGTCAATGGGCAAGAATTTCAACTAAAGTTTTAATATATTTTTAAAATTAAATGCTGATTGGAAATATTCAAATGAACAGAAGTCTTATTCTTGTTATCTTTCTTCCTCAAAATACTTTAACTACACTTTACATTCACTTACTAGAAATGGGATAATGAAATTTTTGATAGATCAAAATGCTGTATGCAGGGACAACTGTAGAAATGGAGAATAACTCTCAGAGCACTGCTTCATGCTGTGTGTGTTCTTAAAATTAGTACTTTAGTCAAAATTGGCTGCAAAGGGCAGCAAATCCCCCATGTTCTTTTATTGTTTGCTTGATTAGTGTTAAAGTGCTATAACTGAAGATTTTTAGAAATATACAAACTGAGCATGGTCTCTGTACATGTCTTTTATGTGTTTGTAAATCTTTATTCACCTTCATATATGTATCATTCTTACAGTGATATTATTTTGTGGAATAAATACTTTGTGATGAGAGGTTTTAGAGGTAGTATTTTGGTTTTCTTCCATTTATTTGGAATGATCCAAACTGTACTTTTTCCATATGGAAACAAGTTTGGTAATGTATCTTGTTATCTACCCTTAAATATGGCACATCAAGAAACAATTTAATTATAGGAATATAATGAAGTACATATAATTATTGAGGTTGAGTTTGAGAGAGTGAAAAGGGTTTAAAAAATGGTCACTTGATCATTTGAATCTTAAATTCTATCAACTGTTCTGTATTGATAAGGGAGATGTGATGAAGAAGAAAGATCCCGAACCATTTTTTTTTTTCCTTCAGGCTACTTTTTTTGATAATGGAGAATGTGAACTGCCAGGTTTGGTGACAGAGGTTACTAGTCTACCCAATCTCAATTCCAGGCTGTCCTAGCTTTGGCATTCATGGGTGAGTTCAAAAACATCTCCATCTGTATCTGATATAGGAAGACTGGTGTGCATGTAGGGGAGGAGAGGCAGGAGAAAATAATAGAAAAATGGAAACCCAGACTGACAGGTTCAGTACCTCTACAGTGCCAGAAAGGGTCACAGAGAAATGCTACTCACACATTTTATAATGTATTATTTTAGGTAGAATAGTAAATAGTTCCATTTGTAAAGAAACAAACATTTTAAAATAAACTGTTACTGGTAACTCTTCTCAAGAAGGCAAGAGATTTGTTTAGTCCAGTTTATACATGAACTATTTTAACTCATTCAGATTTACAAATTGTCCTTTTATGCTTCAATATGCTCAGACACCTCCCCCCACATGCACAATCCCTTTTTTAACATTACCTGGGTGTAGGACCCTTCCCTCAGGGTTAACACTGGAGAACACACCATATTCACTACCCTCTCCCAGATGAGCCAGGTTCCTGTCTTTTTTTATTAGATGACATAATTTCAGTAAGTGACAGCAACTATTTATGTTACTTTTTATGTATATATGTTGTTTCAAATTTTTGTCAAAGCTTACACTTTCTGTACTCTGAACAATCTTAGGAGAAAACTGCTATCATGTAACATTCTGTAGATGAATAAATGGAGGCCCAGAGTGGTCACCTAAAAGGCTCAAGGACAATGAGTTGGCCATATTTAATACTTGCATTGAATATAGATACAGTGATATTAATGTACATTTACTTCAAAAGAACTTAAACTTACAAGCTGCATTGTTGCACAGAACACTACCTGACATATATAAATCTTAAACACATTTGCTATATCATGATTTTTTTGAGAGAGTAGATTATTGGTCCTTATAAATCTGGCTGTACCTAGACTTCTCTCATAGTGACTTTTTTCCCAGTCCTTCTCCCCCAGTGGTGTGTGATGAGCATATCTTGATTATGGGTTAGTTATTAAGTTTCTAAAGTTGCACATTTTGAGCTGTTAGGAAGAAGTTTATCTTCTAATTCTAACCAATTTTTGACTGTTTCCTTTGTCTTTGTTTCTATAAGATAGAGGAGAGAAGAGAATTTAATGCACCTGACAAATTATACTTAGGGCCCAGATTTCTTCATGTATTAAGGTGTGCCTTAATATAATCAGCACAAGCTACTGTTTTCCTAACATGTCTCATGGACAGGTGAGTGAGACATAATACTTTCCTCCATGGGGCTTACTATTGAAGTGAGGAAAACAAAATGTGAATAGTGTTACCACAGGGTAAAGTATTAGAATACTAATGAGATGAAGGTAGTAAAATGGCAATGCATGTAACCCAGTCTATGATAGAGTAGGGCATGTTTCAGGGAAGTTCTTCTGGAAGAAATAATTAAATGGAGACCTGAGGAAAGAGAGTCATAAAGAGAAGAACAGAAGAAAGAACAAGCAGAGAAAAGATAAAAGTCAGTGAAGAGGTGAGAGGAGAAATATTATAGGAACAAAAAAATCAGTATGGCTGAATTTGCCTACACCCAGAGCATAGCCTATAAATCATCTCCATATGAGAGAGTAATTTAGAATTGGTGTCAACAGATTATAAATTCAAAGGAAATTTGGAGCTTACAGAAAATGGAAAAGTAATGAAGGAGTGATTGGCTAGGAGTATTAGAAGAGCAAGATTACTGGAGTGGGCCCAAAGTGATATTTTGCTGATTTTCAGTGTTTCTAGAAAAACTATGTACAAAAATCATCCAGAGGACCATGATGTCTACACTTGAGCTATCATTCATTCATTATCTGACAACCTCAGCTGCATACACAAACATGATTGAATACATTAGGAAAGCTACACAAATGGAATTAGTGTCAGTACAGTTGGGGAAAATTACTGAAGCTTTTGTGGATGTTTTAATCAGCACTGTTCCATGAAAGACTCAAAGAGTTCAAAGTCTGTAGGCACTAGAATTCCATGTTCCCACCTGAGCACAATGTAGTCATCCTTTTGTAAATATGCAAGACCATTGGTAAATGCCAAATTTTACTTAGTTCCTACAAAGTGATTTTTTATCACCCAGTCACCAGGTGCATCTTCATGCTTATCTTTATGAGCTATCCAGGCATCTCAACTGCAGCTGGGCTAAGGTGGAAGCAGTCATTATTATTCCTATCCCAGTCCCTCCTATTTATCTCTCTGACTCCCTCTCACAAATGTGTAACTGTAACATAGTCCCTGTATATAGTGTCTGAAGTAGTAACATGATTTAAATTTTTTTCCAGTAAGTTAATTTTCCCACTTCTCTTGGAAGCTGCTAATGAAAAGTCTTCCTGAACACTAAAGATCAAAAATTTACCCAGGCATTGTGGTGCATGCCTGTAATCCCAGCAGCTGTGGAGGCTGTGGCATGAGGATGGTGAATTTAAACCCAGTCTCAGCAAAGCAAGGCACAAAACTGTTAGTTAGATGTAAAGGGGAGCAGTTTTGATTTGTCGATAACTCCCAGAAAAGACGCTCTGCAGATACAGGTCTCACACGAGGAACTTTTATTCAAGCGGACAAAACGTGTCCGCTGGGGGAAAGGGGAAAGGGAAAGAGGAAAGAGATGGTGCACAGTTCTTTGTATTGGAATTTCATGGGCTGGGAGGAACCAATCATGGAGGAGAATTATTACAGACTGACTGATGGACCAATGGCATATTGGAACGTAATGTGGGAGGCAGGAAGGTTACGACGACGTAAGCCGGAAATTCCTGTAACGGGAAAGGCAGACTTAACACAGATTTTACAGGTGATGCCTGTAGCGGGAGAGGAAAAGGTGGCTTTATACCTAACACAAAACAACTCAGTGAGACCCTGTCTTTAAATAAAAGAAAAATTTAAAAGATCAAAAATTCAAACAGCTTTATATTCACTAACTTAGTGATAGTCTTTCTATCTTTGTCTAATAGAAAATTGGTGAGTTCAATGGATTTTCTAGATCAGTGATGGAATCTTTTGACTTCGGTTAAGAATCATAACTGAGGGAAACTCCTAACTAAACCCAGAATTTGAACTTAATGTCAGAAAATAAGTTCCAGTTGTGAACTGAACAGGAAAGAGCGGAAAATACTGCAATGTTCCTTAAGTCTATAGTAATGCACTAAAATTTTGGAGTTTTCAAGTTTGCAATATATATTTTCTGATATACATTACAAACAAAAACATGCACACACAGTTTTCTCAGTAACCCACTAATGAGCTTCTACTGCCTCTTTTTTATATGGTTGACCTTGTTAATGAAAAATGTAATCAATTAAAAAATCTGTTAGAAATTTAAAAAACTGAAGCAATGACCATTAGAACTGACATTAGAAAAAATAAAACCAATGACAGTAGAAATAATAAAAGAAAAATGTTTTAAAAATACACAAAATTAAAATGACTAAAAAAAAAAACACACAAAAAAAGCAGAGAATCAAAATAGTGCCCTACCAAAAAAAAAAAAATAACTGAAAAACAAGGAAATATCAGAGGACTTAAAGCACAAAATCCATCTGAGAAAAAACAAATAGCTATTTGGCAGAGCTAAGTCCTTCCTTATCAGTAATTATTTTAATTTTAAATATTTACAAGTCTAAAGTTAAAATGCAAAGATTTGAAAAATGATTAAAAGTATTTCATCAATATACTATCCACAAGAGACTTAGTTTAGATACACAAACACACACACACACACACACACAGAGGTTGAAAGTAAAAGAATAGAAAAACACATTCCAACCAAATGGTAACCAAAAGTGGAACAAGGTGGCCTTACTTTTGTGTGGAAAAAAAAATAGACTAAGAACAATTATAGGATGTGGAGGGCATTATATATAGATAAAGTTTCACTGTATTAAGAAGATAGAGAATGACTATGATCATATATGCACCCAATATAAGAAGCCCAAAATAAAGTAAACACTGACAGACTGAAAGGAGAAATAGTTATGCAACATTGGAGATTTCCATAGTCAACTTACAATAAAGGGTAGTATACCATTGCAGAAGATCAATACTTTGACAAACTGAACACTATTAATCAGTCAGACACAAGAGACATGTACAAAACACTCTACCCAACAACATTCTTCACAGAATGAGAAATAAAGACAAAATATTCTCAAGTACATGCAAAATATTCTCAAGAATATTCTATTTTGGGTCACATAATGAATATCAATAACTTTTGAAGAACTTAAATCATGCAAATGTCATTCCTATTACAATGGAACAAAATCTGAAATTAATGGAGGAAAAAGAAAACTCACAAATAAACACAATTCAGGGACACTTGAACACTGAGCCACATCTGAAGTCCTAATTTGTATTTTACTTAGAAACAGGGTCTCACTGAGTTGCCTGTGTCTCACTTTTGATGAGGCTGCTTTGAACTCATGACCCTGTGTCTCAGTCTTTCAAGTCACTTGAATTACAGGCATGCACCACCTCACCTGGCTACCATATGCTCTTAACCAAGAGTTAGAGAAGAAATCATAGCAGGCATTAGAAAATTGTTTGAGTCAAAAGAGAAAAAACACAATACATTTACATCTATGGAATAGTCTGAAAAACAGTGGTGGGAGAGAGATTTTTTTTTTAAGCATATTAAGCAGGTTTTATTTAAAGGTAATAATACAGGCTTCTCCCAGCAGGAAGAAGGGGGCCATGGATGATGTTGTAAAAGTCCCAAGAAGTGAGCACACCCTACATCTTTTGTAGGTTAAGGTCTCTTTTTTTCCAGTTCTCTCCCCCTTATCTCTCCTTTCTGCCTACCACTAGTCCTGGTTTTGCATTAACTGAGAAACCATGGGCAGGGGGAGGGCCAGGGTGATTCAGGCAGATAAGGGCCTAGGGGCATTAATTAGCAGCTCCTTGCTTGCAGTCCTTGATATAGGCAGGTACATTTGGTAATCAATGGGCTCCAGAGATCTTTGACATTCCATTCTTCCAGGGGCAGTCTCCAACTTCAAGAGGCAGATGGTTTCATGGCTTCATTTTCTCGAATTGACCTGATTCCCTATTTCTATACTAACTACCTGTCCTTAATTCTGGCTTCATTCCCCCCTTTAGCTTTAGAAACTCCTAACTGCTTTAAGGAAAAGGGGGCGCCGATCATTCTGGCTGCTTCAATGCTGAAAGGGGGCAGTGAGTGGCAAGCAGTTTGGAATTCTTTTTTTAAAAATCAGGCCAATGGAGGGGTCCAAGGTAGAAGTCTGGTTGGGCAAGAGCAGGTTGTAAAGTCATCTGGGGGTGGGTGCTTCTATGATAGAAGAACAGAAAGACATGAGTACTGAAATGAGATTAGTACAAAGTAAATGTTGCAGCATCTGGAATATGCCACTGAGTATTATGAAGATGACAGAAGTCAATTATCCCTCACCAGGAGGTGGAAGAACTGAGAAATTATTCCCATAACTAGGCCTAACAAAGGCTGGAGAGGACAAGACCTTTATTTGGGGACTTTAACATTGTCCAGGTTATCAGGAATGTAAACACAACATTTAACTCTTAGTGTCATAGATGTCCCCAGAAAATATAGTTAAGCTACTTAATGTCTTCTGATTTTTGTATAATACCCCTTAATTGGTATAACCTGTGTTTAGTAGAGATCTCTAGACTTCTGTTACTTAGGGCTAGATAATCATACGAGCAAACATAGATTAAGTCTACCTGTGTAGCTTAGGAAGGTCTGCAGGCCTTAAACAGACTAAAAACTTCTGACTCTGGCAGTTTCTCTTGATAGTTATGAGGCACATTTGCTTAAGAATCTCTCTTTTGTAGCTTTTAGTCTTTATTCTAGTGGACTAACACAAGTGTACATCTTAAGTTACATTTAACTATTATTTCTTTTAAATGCCCAAGAATGGCTATATTTTGGTTTTAACTTATTTTGGAACTATCAAGGGTTGTCTCCCTTTTTCCATGACCTTCCTATGCAGGAGATGCACTGAGTGATTTTTCATCCTCTAGTCTCAACAATCTCCTTGATCAGGAGGTTGTGTGACCCAGAGTTACAGCGCTCCTTAGAGAAGTTCTCGTGTTTGTGGGTTCAGGCTGACTGAGGGCAAAAGATCCAAATACTGGTCTATCTTGCCATCTGTATTTAATTCCAATTTCTAAGTTTGATCTTAATCATCCAGCAAGCCAGTCTCACCAGTCATAAAGTAAGATTACTGGGCTTTGACTTCAATGTCTATAACTTTACAATTATTTACCCTTTTATCTAACTGGAGTCTGCATTAGTACTGGAAGTTACCACTATCTGTTACGTGATGGCTTATTATCACAAGTTAACTAGGTTGTGTGTTCTTGAAAGCAGCTACTTTTGCACAAACATTAATAGGTAACAGTTTTACAAAATGAAATTATCAAGAGTAAAAATATATTCAGCTTGTATAATAGCTATCTTGAATTTTGACTGAGAACCACATTATATCCCCATTTGAGATCACAGTACTTTTACAACAAGAACCAACCTTTTGACTATAACTATAAATAAGCTGAAGTCTGACTTATTTTGGAGCCATTCTATTATGCAGTAAGGTGGGAGGTAGAGCCTTATCTCAGGTAAGGCGTGGCTCTTTACAAATCTTAAGTATTCTAATTCTGATGTTGATCTTTGCTTCTTTCTTAAATGTCATTTTAAGAAGTTTACATATACTGTTTCCTGAGTCTATATAAACTTTATAATTAGCACAATTTAACATTGTATCTAAAACATGAATCAAGGAAAGGCTGAGAGAGCTTTTAACTTTACTTTTGTATGTCAAAGTGGCAAAATGTTTTCATGTTTCACAATATTAACCTTTAAACAAGTCAAGCTCTAATGTGTATAAATACATTTATATTTGAAATTATTTATCTCAGTGTAAAAAATAACAGATTTTACATATACCCTATTGATAGCAGGTCCTATAATAGAACATTAAATGATAGAAATAAGTCCCCAATAAAATTTACTCTTTATATGTTTAAGATTACCATTACAGACAAATTTAATCTGGATAATAGCAGAGCTTAATAAATTCCCTGCTTTAAAACTTGTGTACCTGGAAAATATGAACACATTTATTATACAACTAGTGACCATTTCACAATTACCTTGACACTTTTATCTTACCAAATTTAGTTTTTAAAGAAAAATGTAGACTCTGTAACATAATACAATACTCTAACAGTTGTTTAACCATAATTGTATAAACCCCAATTTTTAAGACTGATTGTTCTAAAGAATAAAACTTGATAGACATAAAGTTAAGAGTAAATTAGTGTTTCTAAGAAATCCTTGTCATTTTACCATAGAGATTAAACTTTGGTTTATATCAGAACATTAGTATTTCATCTTAGAAAAAACCTTAAATAGCTTTAGCTCTCTCACATACATACAATCAACTTAGTTTCATGCAAACTTGTTGAAACTTGTCCTTTACTTACACACAGACTTTCTTAGCACTTACTTAGACCCTCATGTATTTCATCACACAAGCACTTTTTTACCCAGAAACTTTTCCTTTTTCCTTTTACTAAATATATTTCCATACCCAGAACCTTTTATTTTCTCTTTCCTATTTGTTGATCCCTTTTTGTTTACATTCTGAAACAACTCTTATAAATTTCTGAATTTAAATAAATTACTCTACTTTAAGAAGATTAAATATTTCATTGTTTATAGTACTCTAATTGAAACACAGCTGAAACTTTTGGGACCCTTTGTATATAGAATTGCACTTGTTAGGACATAACTCTTAGTAACCTTGTTTTTAGTTTAGTGATGACACAAAGCAAGTTTAAACCCTTTTTATTTACCAACCTATGAAAACACCAATAATGTTTAAGTATGTTACCCCATGAAATTTAAGGAGTTAAAAGTACTCGATATATTTAACAATTAGCATTTTAACTTTGTAATTAACCAGAGGTCTCTACATACACATTTGAGTAATCCCATACATGTTAACTCTAATTCACTTACTCTGCAAAAACCAAGATATCAGACTTGTGTCCTGAACAGTATTTGCTGTCTCTTTCCTGTTGAAGAAAAGTCCTAGAAACAACTGATATTATACATTTTATTAATATCAATATTTTATTAGCTTGGCCACCTAGAGACTTGCGAGTTATTTTCAAAGACATTTTACTTTTATTAGTTTACCCAATTTGAATAGAACCTTTTTAAATCATGTGGATTAAAAATATCTGGATCCATTTTTAAATTTTAATTTTAGGAGCGCTCAGTTTTGATACAGACAAAACATGACATCAGACAGCACTACATACAAATAACACAAAATCAAAGGCCTTGTAACTTTATAGGTGAATCTCCATTGCAATGTAACAGATGTTCAAAAACTCCAGTTGAATAAAAAATAGAACTGATCAAAAAAAAATCATGAGCTCAAAAAATATAGAATTATAAAAAACAAGTGTCCTGGAAAAATGATACTGGCTGTTAATTACTTTAGTAAGGCACCATAAAATTTACTTTTTCTGGAGTTTAGGTAAGATTCTTTTTTACCTTTTTTTACTTGGGTTTGAGACCGGTCTCCTACTGATCCTTTAGGCTTCTTTTATTTACATTTCAATGTAAGCCTTGACTGAGACCTGGAAGGATCTAACAGGTTTTAACAGAAATCTTGTGCCTAGGGCATTTTAGCCATCACATCAGGACAGGTTGGATGTCAAAGAAAATTATGAGTCCTTATTTTCCATTACTTTTGAGAATGAAGCTACTTTACTAAGTTCCTCACTGAGATAGATATGCCATTGGTTATTGAGTTGCCTATGTCTGCTTATTCAGGATTTATTTTCCCCTTTGTGACAAACAGGTTAAATCTTGCTTCATAGGTAAGCTGAGGACAGGAGCTTGAAGTAAGGCCCCTTCCTGGGGCAGAATACTGTTCTATGGTGGCTATTTCCTGTAGTTGAACCTGTTGATGACATAATTAAGCTTATTATTATTTATTTTTTGAGATCTTTTAATTCCTATTAGCTAAGAAGTTTAGGATTTCTGCAATGGCCTTTTGATATTCCTCCTGGGTGGAGGCACATAAAGGATGTAATTTACTTACAGTAGAACAATCACAGAATGTTTTATCTCTGAATTTTGTTAAGTCCTTAGCTAAGGTTTGTCTGGAACAGGTGAGGGCCATCTAAATCCTAAGGCAACACTGCCTAGGTTAGTTGAGATACAGTATCTGGTTCCTCAAAGGCAAACAGAAATTGCTATTCAGAGTCTAGCATAGACAGGAAAAGTCATCTTTTAAATTTAACTTAGTAAACCAAGCAGCAGTTGGAATCCAAGATAAAAGTGTATGGATTAAGAACTACAGGGTGGGGGAAATTACTGCTTCATTATTCTAAGGTCTTGGACTAGGCAGTTTGCTTCTTAATTCCTATAATGGGCAAATTGCATGGACTATTGCAAGGCATTAAAAGTTTCTATCAGTTTGAATGATCTTTAATAAGTCCTTTTTCTTGCATATATGTTCCCTTTTCTTTCTTTTTGATGTCTGTTAAAAATGGAAGATGCAAGCTGGAGAAGATCATCTGAGGATTGATCAGGGCCATGTGCCAATTTTTATAATTTCCTTTAAATATTTGGAGCTGACTAAATGATAAATTTATACTTTAAAAGTAGGTGGCCCTTTATGGATTCAGGATTCAGAGTGGTATGTTTTCTTATTGCTTTCCTAAGTCTCTCCATGAAAATAGTAGGACTTTCCTGAAGGCCGCATAATAGTTTTTTTTAGGCATCCTACTCATTATCCCAATCCCAATTAGGATGGTTTCTGGGAACTGCCTGTGCTCTAGATGGTTAATAGCATAATTTTCCAGGTGAAGTCAAATACCTGGCATAAGTTTTGGAACATCTCAATACTTATTAGGATCCTCCAAAAACCTCCCTAAATTTTTGTCTGTCTTAAGCCAGTAGGGTCCACTTGGTTTTCCTCCCTTAGTAGGCGATTCCTCAAGGCTTTCTCCTCTCATGGTAGAGATTATTGATGTCAAGAATGGTAACATATGAAAGGCACTTTTCTTGCTCATTTGCAATTTAGCAGTATGCAGGCTAGTGGTGAATCTGGCAATACTGTTGAGAGAGAAGCTCCCTTCTGAGTTATTAGGGATGTCTCCCTAACTTTGAGCTTCCTTACAGTCCAGAAAAACCATCTCTCATTACCTGGCTTTGCCAAAGTTATTTCTGGCCTTCTTTGGCAAAGTGCTAGGGTCCTAGTGTGCCCTGTGCTAGACCCTGGGAGAATTCAGACTTAAGGGCATCACTGCTTTCCTCCTGCCACTATAAACTCCTAATTATGATAAATGATGACTAAAGTAAAAAGTGTGCCTTTTGCCTATCTTCTTGCCCTGTAGACTAAAGGAATCTCTGGAGGGTAAGGGGACACCTATTTGTTGTTAGACGTATAACGCCCTTTGCTTGGAGGGTCTCACAGGAAGGATTCTTAAATGCCTCCCTCTTGCAGCTTAAAGAGAACACCGTGAGCACATTTAAGCACAGGAACAGTAATGGGGAGATTCTAGATGTCTAGACTAGTGAAGGCTAACTATTCGAACAAAGGGAATCTGGACATTTTTGTACTAATCATCCCAGGCCTTAATCCTACAGTCTGAATTCCTAATGTCTGACCAGCAAGGGAAGGGGAGCATCCAGGAGGGAATGGATGTGCGGGAGTGTTGTGCACTGTATGGTCCATATGGAGGCAAAGGTAATTGGCACTTTCCCTCAGTGCCACTCATCTATCGATCACTCTGGATACCCCTCAGGGCTGTCGGGAGGGAGGGTCCAGAGAAGAAACCTTTGGGGTCCACCCAAGAGTAGCCCAGGCCAAGAGTCCCACAGTTGTTCCAACCCTTCCTACACCTCCATGCATCCTGGGCAGATCAGGACTAGGGACACTGTGTACTCATGTCCACTGTGCTCTGGGCCTGTACAGAAAAGTAGGAAAGGGCTTCAGCACAGTCCAACATGCCTACAGAGCAGGTGATTGGAAACTTGCCTGGGCCGGGAAACCTCTCACTCAAGTCTTAAGAATGGCAGCTGCACTAACTGCATTTAAGTAGCTGACGGGTGCCCATTTTGCCCTGCAAAAATAAAGAGACAGAAAGATGTACCTCAAACAGATGTGGGGTACATGGAGAGAGAAGCTTACTTACCTTGGCATAAATCTCTCTGGGGCCTCCAAATCTGATACCGCCATTTACCGGTGATGAGTTCTGCTCCTTTTAATGTTGAAGATTGAACATTAGAGAAGCACGCCAAGGCAAGTATATTAAGCAGGTTTTATTTAAAGGTAATAATACAGACTTCTCCAGGCAGGAAGAAGGGGGCCATGGCTGATGTTCTAAAAGTCCCCGGGAGAGAGATTTACAGCTTCAAATGCTTACATTGAAAAAGAAAGATACCAAATCAAAGAACGCTGCAATTCAGGGAACAAATAAATATGTAAATAAACCTAGCAGAAGGAAGAAAATAATAAAGATTACTGATAAAGAAGACTCAAGAAAACCAAAAGTTTGTTGTATTGATTACATTAATAACGTCCATCACAGAATGAGAAGTAAACAGAAAATATTCTGAAGTGCACATGAAATATAAAATATTCTCCAGAACATACTTTGTTGGATTGATGGGAAGAAGATATTTGAATTACTAAAATGATAAATCAAAGAAAATCATTACTACTGAATGTACAGAAAGAAAAGAATTAGGGGAGAAGAGCATGAGCAACTGTGTGCCAACAAACTTCTTAACAAAGACAAAATGGATAAACTTCTAGAAACACAGACTGCTAAAACTCTTTGAAGAAGAAATAAAAATCTGAAAAGAACTATTACAAGAAAGGGGATTATACCATTAAAAGAATGCCCAATGAAAAAAATGCCTAGGACCAGATCATGCCACTAAAATTCTAACAAACACTTAGAGAATGATTAACATCAACCCTCAAAATATTCCAAAAGAATTGGAGAAAACACTTCCTAACTCATTGTATAATGCCAGCAATACCTTGATACCAAACCTAGACAGACTCTACAAGAAAAGAAAACTACAGTTCATAACCCTTATAAAGAAAAACAAAAATCCTCAACAAAATCATAGCCCATTGAATTTATCAGTATGTCCAAAGAAGTCAGGTCCAATCACATTAAATCCCCAATGAAAACATCTAAAATAATTTAAAATCTGAAAATTTTTGAGAAAATGATGCTACCAATATTTTGGATTTCAAAACATTTCAGATATATTTTTGGAGTAGGGTTGGTCAACTAGTAAAGCATACACAAATATTGCAAAATTCAAACAGCACTGAAACCAGAAAAACTTACATTCTGAGCATTTTGATAAAAAGGGATATTCAACTTATATATATCACAACCAAGTGGGATTCTTTCCAGGATTGTAACAGTGGTTTAACATGAAAATTGATCCCAGGTAATACATATCAACAGTTAAGAAAACATAACTATTACAACTGATGGAAAAAGCATTTGAAAAAGCTCAATATTCTTTCACAATAAAAATATCCAGTACACTAGGAACAGAAGGAAACTTAATCAGCATGTTAGAGGCCATATACAGAAATCCACAGCTAATGGTATAATCAATGATAAACACTGAAAGTTTTTTTTTTTTCCCTAAGATCAGAAACAAGTGAAGGATATCCTCACTTTTCAGTTCTAGACAGAGCAATTAGGCAAGAAAAAGAAAAGGAATCCATACTAAATTGTAAGAAGTTAACTATCTCTCCTTGCAGATGCCATAATCTTCAATGTACCAAATCCTGAAGAATCCACAAAAAAATATTTTAAACTTAATAAACAAATACAGCAGCATGGGACAATATAAAATCAAAACACAGAACAATTTGTATTTCTAAATGCAGGCAATGAAAAATTCCCAAACCAAATTAAGAAAACAATTCTACATACAATAACATCAAAAGCAGTAAAATACTTAGAAATAAATTTGATAAATGAGATATAAGACCTGTTCACTGAAAAATGTTTAATGTTGCTCAAAGATATCACACTAAATAAATGGAAAGACAGCTCATGTTCACAGTCTGGAAAATTTAATATTGTTAAGATAATTATACTACCTAAAGTGATTTACAGATTCAAAATCAGTGAAATCTTTATCAAAATCTCAATGGTATTTTCTGTCATTTTTACATTTTGAAAAATAGAAAATTTCACTCCAATATTCAAATGGAATTTCAAGGGACACAGAATAACTATAAAAACCTTGAAAAAGAGCAAATTCAGATAACCCATACTTTCTGATTTCAAAGCTTACAAGAAAGCTGTTTTAATCAACACACTGGTACTATCTGTATGGACAGACATACAGGCACATAAGACTATTGGACTAGAGCTGAGAACCCATAAAGAAACCCTTACAACTGGTCAACAATTTTTGATAAAGAGTTGACTTCCATTTGTGGTCAACTATTTTTCACAAGGGTGTTAGTATCATTCAATGGAAATGAACAGTCTTTTCAACAAATGGTTGAAACAAATAGTTATGGAAAAATGGATATTCATATGCAAATGAATAAAGTTGGGCTGGATACAGTAGTGCATGCCTATAATCCCAGTGCCTGGGGAATCTCAAGCACAAGGATTCCAAGATTAAAGCAAGCATCAGCAACTTAGGAAAACCCTAAGCAACTCAATGAGAGTCTCTCTCTAAATAAAATATAAAAGAGAGCTGGGCCTGGGATGAGGCTCAATGGTAAAGCAACTCTGGGTTCAAATCCTAGTACCAAAAATATAAAAGAATGAAATTGTACCCCAATTTTACACCACAAACAAAAATTAACTTAAAGTGTATGATGGCCTTAAATGTAAGAGCTAAAACTATAAACACCTTAAAATGTAAAGGGGCAATTATTTATGATCTGGAGAAAATGACAATAATTTCTTAAATATGACCCCAAAGCCACAGGCAAAAAATTTTTTTTTAAATGTGCTTCTTTAAAATTACTAATTTTGTGCCTCACAAGGGTACCTGAAAGAAAGTGAAATAAAACCCACAGAATAAGAGGAAATAATTACAAACAACATACCTTAAAATGATATGATGTCCAGAATTCATAAAGAATTCTAGCAACTCAACAACCAAAAGACAACCCTATTTTTAAAATAGGCAAAGTACTTAAAGATACTTCTTTAAAGCAGATATACAAATGGCCAAAATTCACATGAAAAGATGCCCAACATCATTAAACTTTAGATAAAGGTATTTTAAAGTTACAATGAGATACCACTTTACCCCTCTTAGGATGAAATTAATAATAAAGAGACAATAACAAGTATTAGTGAGGATGAAGAGAAACTGAAATCCTTGTGCATTACTACTGGGAATGTAAAATAGTACAAGTTCTATAGAAACTTTTTCGTGACCTATGTGAAGTTAAATAGAATTGTATTCCACTTCTGTGTGTATGTGTTATACCCAAAGAAATTAAAACAGGGACTTATAGGTATCTGTATACCAACATTTCATATAAGCATTAGGCACAACAGCTAAAAGGCAGAAATGACTCAGAATCCATCAGTAGATGAATGGATAAAGAAAATGTATATATTCATAATAGAGAATTATTCAGTCACAAAAGAAATGAAGTTTGGATTTATGCTAAACATGAAAGAGCCATGAAAATATGCCAAATGAAATAAACCAAATATGACAGAAAAATACATTATGACTCCTCTTACATCAACTATCCAGAATAAGCAAAGTCATATAAATAGAGAGTAGATTACAGTTATCAGGGCTGGGGACAGCAGGGAAAAGCAATCTTAAAAAATTATTTCAATTTCTGTTTGGAATGATGAAAAATTAAGGAAACAGTGTCAAAGGTTGCACAACTTTGTGATTGTCACTAATGCCACTGAACTGTACACTGGCTAACTGTTAAAATATTGCCACTTAAACATCATAGACAAGTAAAGAAAAATATCCATATGAATTGTTCCAATTCTAATAGATAGATAATTATATCATAATAAGTAGTCTTTCAAACCTAATTCGTTAAAGCCTCAGAAAACAGCCAATCTGTTCACCCATAGTGACATATTCTGTGTGTGTTACCAATACTGCTTGGGAAGAAAACAGAGGAGACATCTTCTCTTACCCTTGAGAACCTTGTCAATTTAAGAGGATTTTTAAGTATTCAAGGTTCAAATATTTCTGAATTTAAATTATCTTCACTGTAGTTTTCAGGACCTGAATGATGCTCAAGTCTCAATAAACAAATAAGAAACAACTCCAACAAACACTTGTTTGATTGCCAAATTTCTCAAGGAAATAAAGAAACATCTCCAGAACACCCTAGGGACAAGAATTATATGTAACAACTAAATGTATTTCTTCACCATTAGTATGCAAGAATCAAACTTACAAATAACAATAGACCAAAATTGCAACAAATGAATTATAAACCCCATGGAATGGCAAACTTAAGGTTGCTGCTATATAGAATGAGAGAAGAGATTATTAAATAATTGTTCAGCACTAATACAAAGCAGCTATCACTCCTGACACTGTGACCTCATGATCTTACAAAAGAATCATTAAAGAAAACTATATCACTTTGCACAGTCATCTTCCCCAAAAAAGTATGAGCCAACAAAATCATATTTTATACAACATGGAGATTTTGTTATTACAAATTTAAGAACAAAATGGAGAATTTTCAAATAATATTTATAATTTGCAAAGTACAATATTAATACCTGTCAGTTATAAATAACAGCAGTTTTTTAAGTTACAGGGTTTAATATAAAACCAATTTACAAATGCAAAAAACAGTAGTGGTCCAATATTCACAATTACACATGAATCTGTTTCTTCCATAATTTTTAAATAAAAATTTCAGTATCATAAAATATTAAAATAATAACTCCAAACATGTCACAATCACTATTCTAAAATAAAGTTAAAATGAAATATATGAAACTCAGCTAATACTGTTAATGATAATAAAATACAAGATTTCCTGAGCAGAAATGTTAGGACCCCTGAATGTTTTACAGTGAATGTCAGAAAACAATTAAGGTATGACTATTTTCATGATATATAGGGCAAAAATTTACATGACCATTTCAAAATATACCAATTAAGATTTAGTTTGTAAGATGCACTAAATAATATTCCTTACAAGTGAACACAAAGGTTTAAAAACATTGTTGCCAACACCAAAGTGTGTTTATGATGTTCAAGGAGGTGCACAATTATAACTGTAATATTTAGCATCTCTGGTAAACAGATAATTTCTTATAATATTTTTAACACAAAATTCTCTTAAGTTCTCATTTCTTTCATTTTAGTTTCTCATGGCTCATTTCAAAAGACATGACAATTTTTAGCTGAATGTTATTAAATGTTTCAGTGAATGTTATTGAAACAGCCCCCAAATGAAACAAATTGCTCCCCAATGATGTATCATCCTAGTTTCTAATAAATGTATTTAAGATAAGCAGGACCTTTCAGGTTTAAATGGACTTATATTGTTAAGTTTGAATTAAACTGAAGCACAGCATAAATTAGTTAAGTGTATTCATATACAAATATCCAGTAATATGCAGTGGACATTTCTCAAGTGAGAAATAGGTGCAAATAAATAATTTTGGGACTTTAATTTATTGGTGTTTATTGTGAGAATCCAAAAATGTCAGATATTCACTTCACTGAATCAACTTCTCTCACATGCTCTCCTAAATATAATGTGCTTATCAATCTCAGCTACTCTATTTGCCCTGTGTTCAGTAAGACATTATGTAATATGAACATAAGAATGTTCAACATGACTCACTTAATTTACTGTTAAGCAAACTAAATATACTTTCCAGGAAACAATGTAGTTTAATTTCAAAAACAAAAAAATATATACAGTAGAAAGACAACTTGTGAAAAGAAATGGATGCATTCACACATAATAGTCACTGCTACTTCTTCGGGCATTCAACTTTAAATTTAACAGGCATTTTCCTGTTAAATAAGCAGGAAATAGTTACTTAGCAGCAATGATTCCACAATAAGTAATGCACTGTGTTTCTCAGTCCTGCACAAAAAATTGCAGCTACATTACATCAATAGCTGTAATATACTGACTCTAATGGCAGAGAAGACCTTAAAAATGACTATATAGAAAAGTGTCACACCATGACAAATACAAATACAATGCACTATAGGTATGAAATAAAGACTACAATGTGAAGAGGACAGTGTAGACAAATGGAGACTCCAAGTCCACCAAAGAAAAAAATTGCCTCCAGATCTGAGTTCTTGATTAGTAAGAAAAGTTGG